>NW_024096480.1:262500-284425 GCF_016545835.1 Crotalus tigris
ATTTTTCTGCCCTTTTAATATTTCCTTCTCTGAGGGACTCTGACTTCCCACAATTCCCCCCTTTGTGCCTTAAGTGTGAGAATGTATGACACACTTATTGGCACAAGATTAAAATTGATCTGGTCAGGGAGACTTGGTAAACAAGCTTTTAAAGCCAAAAAAATAAGACATTAATGGGGGCAGCAGAAAAAGATCCCTACAATGGCTCCTAAAAGGGGAGCTTGCAACCCATAAAGTTCTAAAAGTCAGGGCAAAAATTTTGTTAGGTGGAAAAGAAATTTATAGTGTCCAATATTCTGTGCCAATCATTTTCAAATGTTGGATGTCACTCTTAGCTTCCAGTCAGGTTTGCACATTCCTCCCAAAATTCTTCACAGCCATGGTTCTCCTCAGTACATAACCACTGGCCCATTTTCAAGAGTTGTGTCCTGCCTTAGCTCTTAGTTCAGTGCATCCAGATTAGTAATGTCCAATTAAAGTTAGCCAGTATGCCAGGCTATTAATTTTTTCTTAAATTGCACATAGTGAGCTCTAGGAATACAAATCTGCGTCCACCGGTGCAAGATATTCAGGGCTGAGGTTTGGGGATCTATTTCTTGCTACTTCCTTAGTCGGGGCATAAGAATTGCAAAACTGCCTGAGGGGGCCTGGTTCCCTCCCCCTTGGAATTTGCTGGCAGTTGTTCCTACAAAGCTTGGTGCAATAGAGCAAAAATCAGCCTGGGGAACCTTACTGAAGGTAGGTGAAAGAGACTCAATATGATTATGAATGGTGTGTTTGTGTGTATGTGCAGCTATTTCTACAAAACAGGCAATACAAACATTCTGGATAAATTTTTCCTCCCACCAGACAGAAGTCCAAGGTGTTCAGTACTTGCTGTGCCAACAATTCCCAAATGCCATCTCTCCATTAATACATTCAACTGGCTTGTTACAATACAAATGTGGCAAGAAAGAAAAGTTTTACAATGACTTTTCACCCTCCCCCCATAGTCTAATTTTCTGAGGCTTCACATGGGGACCAGTGGCTCCAGGACTCCTTCCTTCTGCAGCTCTCACAGGCATCTGGGGGAATGGTAGGACTTGGGAAGATGTTCCACTCAGATTGCATGGTGGCTTTTTAGTGGATGGCTGGATTCAAAACTCAATTCAAGGTGTTGGTTATTACCTTTAAAGCTCTATATGGCTCAGGGCCAGACTATTTGCGAGACCACTTACTACCTTATAGTTCCCTTCATCCGGTTAGATCCCACAGGCTGGGCCTCCTTCAGGTCCCGTCGGCCAAGCAGTGCCATTTGGCAGGGCCAAGGGGGAGGGCTTTCTCTGTGATGGCGCCCACATCTTGGAACCAGCTCCCCCTGGAGATTAGGACTGCTCCCACCCTGTTGGTTTTCCACAAGCTGCTTAAGACCTGGCTTTTCTGACAGGTCTGGGGTTTATAAAATCTGACCCCTGGATGAATGTTACTGTATTGTTTGTCTTGTTAAGTTATATTGTGTTTTTATTGTTAGCCACCCAGAGTCCTGCGGGAGTGGGGCAGTTTATAAATTTTAATAAATAAAAAAATAAATAATTCCATGGCTCAAATGGAAGGAGGCAGCATCTGGGTCTGTGTGTTCTGCTTCCATAGGTTGTGGGAGGGTCATCTATGCAGGGCTGAAAGACATGAGAATAAGATTCTGCCCCCCCCTTTCTGGGTGGACTCTCCCAGGAGAGGCAGACAAAAGGTATGGAGAACAAAGGACATGAAAAAGAGAAGTACATGAGGGTGGAGGGGTAGCTTGCAGGCAGTTTGAAAAGGCATCAATATTGCAATGGTCAAAGAAACAGATAGGCAGACAAATGGGGACAATCACAGATGAGGACAAGAAAAATCTGGATTCAAGTAAGAGAACATACATGAAATGTTTCACTTCTGAACTTGAACATTTGCAAGGCTTGCACCTTGAAGAAAAAATAATGCTAGGCAGCTTGAGAATGCTGAAATCTCCAAATAATTTTAAAAGCCTAATATTTTAAGGTATGCAATTTTCCAGAGGCAGGAGAATCTGCCTTTAACATTTATTCTAAAATAGACCACATTGTTTTAGAGATTGAGAAATGCTTATAAGTTTCAGGAAAGCTTCATAGTAGTTTCACCAATTAGTGATAGGA
Source organism: Crotalus tigris (assembly GCF_016545835.1). Classification (NCBI taxonomy): domain Eukaryota; kingdom Metazoa; phylum Chordata; class Lepidosauria; order Squamata; family Viperidae; genus Crotalus; species Crotalus tigris. The sequence continues at coordinate 264,654 of NW_024096480.1, forward strand.
TAAGAAAAGTAACTTAAGAAAATTATTTTCCCACACAAGCAGACTTGAGCTTCAAAAGGCTCTTGTAGATAGACACACATTTTTTTCCACAAAAAGGATAAATAGATAAAACCCATTTACAACACAAACATTAACACCTTTTAGAGAGAATTGAGAAGGAAATTAACCCAACAACAGACACTTACAAAAAATCAGAAATGACAAATTTAAACTCACCAATCAGAAATGACAATTTTGGAAACCATGAAAGGCATGTTTGAGGACCATTCTGTCTAGCTAGCCAGGGATTCATGCTGAATTGTTATAATGTCTGTAGCTGTTCCAATGAAACAATGTACAAAAGAAACGGTTTGCATCCATCAAAGAAAGGGACTGAGTTACTTGGCAATAAACTCTGGAGGAATATTTAAACTAAACAAGGGACAGTGAGTTAATTGATAAGAACATCCCTGTCCCTGGCAATCAGAAATTACAGGGTTAGCAGTGCAAGTAACATAGATGTGTGTGGACAAGAATATCAACCTTGCTATCAAGCAAAATCAAGATTTTAATAGCGAGTTTCACACAAAGTGCACTAACACATAGGTGTCAGTCATAAAGGACTCAAATGTCTATACACCAAAACACAGAGTATGAACAGTAAACAAGGTGAACTAGAAATTCAGGTAAATGAGAGCAAATATGATATAGTTGTCATTATAGCAACATGGTGGGATAAAACCCACAAATGGAACACTCAACTAGAGGAATTTCAATTGTTTAAAAGAAACAGACCAAATAAAAGAGGGGGCGGAGTTTCTCTCTCTATATAAGAAATAACTACATATCTACAGAAATAGGGCATAACAATGATGAAAACTGTCTTGAATGCATTTGGGTCAATATAAAAGGGGAAATAGATGAACTTTTTGCTAGTCAGCTAACTAAGGTACGTAGGAAGCACATGACAATAGAACACAGTCAAACTAGAGTCTTGGACTTTAAGAGAGCTAATTTCAATAAACTTAGAAAGGGCTTGGGAGGGATTCCATGGATGAGAATCCTCAAGGGGAAAACAAGAAGCTTGGGAATTTTTTTTTTTAAAAAAAAATATAACCCAGTCTAGCACAATACCAGGAAAGAAGAAAAATAATAGCTCTCACAAGAAACCAGCATGAAAGTGGGAATTACTTTAGTAGATGAAAATTTGATAATTCAGATCAAAGATCAGAAATGTGCCCATATTAAAAGAATTTATAATGAGTTAATAAAATTGGATTCAGAAACAGAGTTAGTTAAAGATTGTATGATTAAATGGGCCCAGAATATTCAAGAACCGATCTCGTTGGACTTATGGGAGGTAATTTGGACTAGAAATGTTAAATTTACGCAGGCGCAGAATTTGAGGGAAAATTTTTATAAAATGTTTTATAGATGGCATCTGGATCCTAAAAAGCTGTCCTGTATGTACCCAAACCTGCAACCTAAATGTTGGAGATGTGGTTGCTTGGATGCAACCTATTTTCATGTTTGGTGGACCTGTAAAGTTATTAAAGCCTTCTGGATTATGATTTGGTGGAACATTCAAAAGGTTTTTAAAAGGAAGATTAAGTTTACTCCCCAACTGTTTCTTTTGGGAATTTTTGTGGATTTTAATGTTAAAGAAACTATTTTAATGTTGACTTTAATAACAGCAGCAAGATTACTTGTGGGTCAATATTGGAAGAAGGATACTCCGCCTTCTTTAGAAGAATGGGTATTTAAGGTTTCTAATTTAGCAGAAATGGCTAAAATTTCTGCTTATTTAAAGGACCATTCACAAGAGAGATATTTTAATGTATGGAGAAGATGGATAGAATATGTTCAGAAGAAATATGGAACTACAAAGTTTCACTTATTCTATGAGTAATGATTTTGTTTATAAACTTATGATGTTAAAGTTTGAAGAGAGTTAAGGGTTTTTATGATTTTGTTCATTGTATAATTAGTAAACTTAAATAGATTCTGTTTAATATGTTTGCATAATCCTGTATTTTGCTCTGGGAAGTCGGGGGGAGGGGGTGGGGGGAGGGGGGTGAATGGGTTGAAGTTTAAGTAGTTCAGATAAAGTAGAAATAGTCTTATTGTATATAATATTAATGTTTTAATTTTGAGAGAGGAACTCCTTGGGCATTTCCCCTGGACTGCATCAAGAGGGAGAAGAAGAAGGTGAGAAGTAAGTAGGAAGGTGGAGGTGAAGGAGGAGAGGGGGAGAGTGAAAAAAAAGAGGGAAAGAAGTAAGTTGGTTTGAGGTGGGATGCAGTTTGGGGGGAAATGGGTGGGCAAGACCGAATGTGGTGTGTATCAATTTGTTTTATTTTTTATCTGAAGTATTTGTAAGATTGTTATGTATTGTAAAATTGAAAATAAAAATTTTTACAAAAAAAAGAAAAGAAACCAGCATGGCTGCATAAAGAACTCTCTGATAAATTGAAAGATAAAAGAGACAAGTATAAAAAGTGGAAAGAGGCACATAACTACAGCTAAAGCTCAAAATGAACTAAGGCTTGTGACCAAAGTCAAAAATAATTAAAAAAAACAAACAGTCCAACTTATCAAAAACAGTACCATAAAAAATAGATTAGAAACACAAGTTAAGATAGGCAAGAAAATGGTAAGTGAGCACCTATCTATCCTAGACAAGTTCAAATCACCAGGAGCAGATGGATTACACCCCAAGGTTCTCAAGGAACTGGCAGATGTGATCTCAAAACCATTAAGCTATATTTTTTCAAAGATCCTGGAACACTGGGGAACTACCAGAGGACTGGAAAAGAGATGGTGTAGTTCCCATCTTCAAAAGAAAAAGAAAAAAAAAAGAATAGATCCAGAAAACTACTGACCCATCAGCCTGACCTCAATACCTGGGAAGATTCTGGAAAATATAATCAAACAAGAATCAGCGAACACCTAGAGGCAAACAAAGTCATTACTGAAAGCCAACATAGGTTTGTTAAAAACAGATCATGCTAGCTAGACACATCTTACTGCATTCTTTGACCCAGTCACAAAATTAGTGGACCAAAGGAATGCTGTGGATATACTTTTCTTGGACTTCAATAAAGCATTTGATAAAGTTTGTATAGGATTTCCTGCCTGAGAGGGGGTTGGACTAGATGACCTCCAAGGTCCCTTCCAACTTTATTATAAATTATTAAATGCAAGAGTGAAACCTTTCTAGCAGATGAACTTAAAACATTCCCTCCTGCTAATTTTGGGCTGTTCTTAAGAGTACACAGAGAGAAAGAGGAAAACAAACACATTTTTCTTCACTCAGACAAACAGAGTGAGGTATTTTGTTTTTTGTGGCTTCTTTTAAGCAGAATTTCTAGCAGAATTTAAAATTCTTTTCTCTTTGGATTTGAAACAGTTAATAGTCACATTTACCTCATACACAAAGACTTTGACAAACATATATATACAAAGACAAGGAAAACAGAAAAGGAAACAGAAGTCTTAGTTTTACAAATCCTAGTCATTCCCACCCCCCTTTAAGAATTACTGCCTTGTTGTGGCAAAGGGGCTTGCGTAACTCAATGAAGCTATAAGCTATGCTGTGCAGGGCCACCCAAGATGGACAGGTTATAGCAGAGAGTTCTGACAAAATGTGATCCACTGGAGAAGGAAATGGCAAACCTCTCCAGTATCTTTGCCATGAAAACCCCATGGACAGTACTAAAAGGCAAAAAGATATGACGCTGGAAGATGAGCCCCTCAGGTCGGAAGGTGTGCAATATGCTACTGGGGAAGAGCAGAAGGCTAGTATTAGTAGCGCCAGAAAGAATGAAGCGACTGGGCCAAAGCCGAAAGGACGCTCAGCTGTGGATATATCTGGTGGTGAAAGGAAAGTCCGATGCTGTAAAGATTTTTTTCTCTGTAGGAACCTGGAATGTAAGATCCATGAATCAAGGCAAGCTAGACGTAGTCAAAAAAGAGATGACAAAACTGAACGTCGACATCTTAGGAATCAGCGAACTAAAATGGATAGGAATGGGTGAATTTAACTCAGATGACCATCAGGTATACTACTGTGGGCAAGAATCCCTCAGAAGAAATGGAGTAGCCTTCATAGTCAATAAAAGAATAGGAAAAGCAATACTGGGATACAATCCCCAAAATGACAGAATGATCTCAGTTAGAATCCAAGGCAAACCTTTCAATATCACAATAGTCCAAATCTATGCCCCCACCACTGGTGCTGAAGAGGATGAAATTGACTGGTTCTATGAAGCCCTACAGCACCTTATAGAATTAACACCAAAAAATGATGTCCTTATCATCATGGGGGATTGGAGTGCTAAGGTAGGAAGCCAAAAGATAACTGGAATAACAGGCAAGTTTGGCCTTGGAGTACAAAATGAAGCAGGGCACAGGCTAACAGAATTTTGTCAAGAGAATACGATGGTCATAACAAACACTCTTTTCCAACAACCCAAGAGACGGCTCTACACATGGACATCACCTGATGGTCAACATAGAAATCAAATTGACTATGTGCTCTGCAGCCAAAGATGGAGAAACTTTATACAGTCAGTAAAAACAAGACCAGGAGCTGACTATGGCTCAGATCATGAGCTTCTCGTTGCAAAATTTAGGCTTAAATTGAAAAAAGTAGGGAAAAGCACTAGGCCACCCAGGTATGAATTAAATCATATTCCTGATGAATATACAATAGAGGTGACAAATAGATTTAAGGAATTAGATCTGATAGACAGAGTACCTGAAGAACTATGGATGGAAGTTCGCAACATTGTACAAGAGGTAGCAACTAAAACCATCCCAAGAAAAAGAAATGCAAGAAAGCAAAATGGCTGTCTGAGGAAGCTTTGCAAATAGCTGAGGAAAGAAGGGAAGCGAAAGGCAAAGGAGAAAGAGAAAGATACACCCAATTGAATGCAGAATTCCAGAGAGTAGCTAGAAGAGATAAGAATGCCTTCTTAAATGAACAGTGCAAAGAAATAGAAGAAAACAACAGAATGGGAGGACCAGAGATCTCTTCAAGAAAATTGGAGATATGAAGGGAACGTTTCATGCAAAGATGGGCATGATAAAGGACCAAAATGGCAGAGACCTAACAGAGGAAAAAGAGATTAAGAAGAGATGGCAAAACTACACAGAAGAACTATAGAAGAATGAGCTTAACGTCCCAGATAATCACAATGAGATGGTCACTGACCTCGAACCAGACATCCTAGAATGTGAAGTGAAATGGGCCTTAGAAAATCTGAGCAACAACAAAGCTAGTGGAGGTGACAGTATTCCAGCTGAGCTATTCAAAATCTTAAAAGACGAGCAGTAAAAGTGCTACACTCAATTTGCCAGCAAATTTGGAAAACTCAACAGTGGCCACAGGATTGGAAAAGGTCAGTTTACATTCCAATTCCAAAGAAAGGCAATGCCAAAGAATGTTCAAACTATCGCACCATTGCACTCATTTCACATGCTAGTAAAATTATGCTTAAAATCCTACAAGCTAGACTCCAGCAGTATGTAGATCGAGAACTACCAGAAGTGCAGGCAGGATTTCGAAGAGGCAGAGGAACTAGAGATCAAATTGCCAACATACGCTGGATCATGGAGAAAGCTAGGGAGTTTCAGAAAAATATCTACTTCTGCTTCATTGACTATGCAAAAGCCTTTGATTGTGTGGATCACAACAAATTATGGCAAGTTCTTAAAGAGATGGGAGTACCAGACCATCTCATTTGTCTCTTGAGAAACCTATATGTGGGTCAAGAAGCAACAGTGAGAACTGGACACGGAACCACTGATTGGTTCAAAATTGGAAAAGGAGTCCGGCAAAGCTGTATACTGTCGCCCTGCCTATTTAACTTACCGTAAATGCCGGCGTATAAGGCGACTTCCGCGAGCACTGAAATCGGTGCCAAAGACGGGGGTCGTCTTATACGCCGAGTCGTCTTATACGCCGGAAATACTGGTAGTTTCCAGCATATAAGATGACGTTCTAGGAATGCGGCCCGGCTATAAAGATGGGGGTCGTCTTATACGCCGGGTCACCTTGTACGCCGGCATTTACGGTATATGCAGAGCACATCATGAGAAAGGCAGGGCTAGATGAATCAAAAGTTGGAATTAAGATTGCCGGAAGAAACATCAACAACCTAAGATATGCAGATGATACCACTCTAATGGCAGAAAGTGAAGAGGAACTAAAGAGCCTCTTGATGCGGGTGAAGAAGGAGAGTGCAAAAGTTGGCTTGAAACTCAACATTAAGAAAACCAAAATCATGGCATCCGACCCTCTCAATTCTTGGCAAATAGATGGGGAAGAAATGGAGGTAGTGACAGATTTTATTTTTCTGGGCTCAAAGATCACCTCAGATGGGGACTGCAGCCAAGAAATTAAAAGACGCTTGCTCCTGGGGAGGAAAGCTATGGCAAATCTACACAGCATACTAAAAAGCAGAGACATCACCCTGCCAACAAAAGTGCGTATAGTCCAGGCCATGGTTTTCCCAGTTGCAATGTATGGCTGTGAAAGTTGGACCATAAGAAAGGCTGAGCGCAAAAGAATTGAGGCCTTTGAACTATGGTGCTGGACAAGACTCCTGCGAGTCCCTTGGACTGCAAGGCGTTCAAACTGGTCAGTCCTAGAAGAGATTAACCCCGACTGCTCTTTAGAAGGCCAGATCCTGAAGTTGAAACTCAAATACTTTGGCCACCTAATGAGAAGGAAGGACTCACTGGAGAAGGTCCTAATGCTGGGAAAGATTGAGGGCAATAGAAGAAGGGGACGACAGAGAATGAGATGGCTGGATGGAGTCACTGAAGCAGTAGGTGTGAACTTAAATGGACTCCAGAAGATGGTAGAGGACAGGAAGACCTGGAGGAACGTTGTCCATGGGGTCGCGATGGGTCGGACACAACTTCGCAATTAACAACAACAACAACAGTCATTCCCACCATAAATTTCAGATAACTCAAGTTAGGGAAGGCACACATTTTAAACATACCATGTGGTTGGAGAGAGAGGGGGGGAGAGAGAGAATCACTATTTATTTTCCCTTTTAAGTACCTTTATTTTGCCAAATTGGTGCCCTAGCAAAGCCCATTTTCACAAATTTGTCTTGCTCGCTTTTTCTTTTTCTTACCATCCAGGACAGGCACTCAGCCTCTCATCCCACACCTCGATCAAATCTCCAATAAGTGTCCTAATTCCAACCCTCGAACTGCAGCTACTCATGTTTCTCTTCCGATGTGGGGTCCAAACTGGCTCAGTCGGATTTTTCTCCTTAGCAGCACTTCCCAGCCATTCTTAGCAACAACAAACCTGAGCACATGGGCAGTAGGTTTTTATACCCTCTCTAGCCTTTTGTCTGCAGTATTACATCTGCATTTGTATAGGGCTGGCTCTTGCTTGGAGACAGAGAGATTTGGGGGCTGGGTTGGTTTCTGCTTTTAAAAATCCTTTTGAGAAAAAATATATTTTTCTGCCCTTTTAATATTTCCTTCTCTGGAGGGGCTCTGACTTCCCACAATGTATACACAAATCAGAAGAACAGTAGTAACACAAGAAAACATGTATTTTTATAGTCTCTCTGCACACATCCCATGCCAAAGATAAGACATAAGCATTGATTTTCCTATTCCACAGAAAAGGGGGAAGCAAAAATGACAATGTTCTTCCTTTTGTATCAGAGAAAATCTGAGAAGGTGCTGCTATTAAAAATTAGATGGTAAAAGAAAAGTGCATAGAATAAGAGAAACACTTTCCCACAAACAGTCTGAAAGTTTATTTCTAGATAATTCACAAGGCTATTTTTCTGCCCCATGATTAATGGCATGGATTATAGAGTTGCCATTTCCAAAATTTCATGAAGGCAAGGCATAAGTAGCCTCCAATGGAAGATATTTATCAAAAGAAGGCTTTATAATTGATGCAATTTGTTTTTATATCACTTTTTTATTAAAGAAATGTTTGAAAGAATTAAAAGAATACACAGAATGTACAACATACAGCAAGCTTTTCTTGTTGCATTGCTAAAACAGCTACATTAAAAGCTATTCCCAATCATTTCCAAATAAACCTGGAAAAAAGTCCTGGCTACATTAATATATTAAATAATCTTGCCGAAATAATGTTCTTGGACTTCAGGCATTTTGTAGGGTCTTAAAGACATGGTTTTGACACTGAGCTGATCTGGATGGTAGCAATAGCTATTGGTTGTTCTGTTGTTCACAATATATTGTGACTTTTGGATTGGTAAGTATTGGGACTGTTTGAATCAAGTCCTACTATATATTGGGCATAAGAGATATTTTTCCTAATGTATTACAATTTTTAAAAGGTGGCAAGTTTATCACTTCAATACGTTTTTTTCCTATAAATGTCTCCCTTTTCCCCCAGTTGAAAAAGCAAAAGTATTCAGATAAAAGCCGTCTTCCCTGTTTTTGTTCTTTACTTCTTTAATAATACATTACAATGAAATTTAGTTCTTATTTTCACTTTCTAACATGTGACTTTAACAAGTTCTATAATGGTCAATGCCAAGAATTTTAAAGGAAACTTCTTGATTTTTATATCCAGTTTGAAAACCAACTTAACATAAAAACTAATTCATATGAAAAACTCAAATGTTTAGTACTGAAAACACGTAGCACCTATGAGAGCAATACATTGGACCATCTCACACCAATCTATTGTCTAGCATTGTGGGAAAGGGGTCCCTGGAAGTGATAATGAGAGAAATATATAAAGCATAAGTTATACTGCAACTTCAAAATATACTTCAATATCTTAGTAGCATTCTGTATCAAAGACAGCAATGCAACAAAATCCTTGTTAATTATAATTAACTACCAATTTCTGTATTGTTTGTTTTAAAAAATATTGTTCAGCAAAAATAATTCAGTGATCACTTAAAGAATATACATAATTTTTATCATCAGAGGGAACATCATCTGAAATACAGTAGTATCAATATCACTTAGGTTTATGTTAGGTATCAAAGAGTGACAAATGCAGAAAAAAATCTGGACTATGTACAATGGAAAGAAAATCATACTTTAATTAGGAAAAGATAACAGAATGACAAAATAAAGGCAGACATATCATCTAGCAAACATTAGAAATCTAAATGCATCATCTGGATGGTGGGATTAGGGCAATTTGTGACATATGACCACATTTAATCTTCAAATCCCCATTCCACAGCAGGATAACAGTGACCATAATTCTTGAACTCTTGAAAAGTTGTACACATTTTCTTGCTATTTTGAAATGGAAAAGTGGTAAATGTAGGCATGTCATAGGTTTTTTTTTCAAAAAAAAAAGACAACTCCCAAATTCTCAAAGAAGCAACCCTGTCCAAATATTAGATAGTTCAATCTATTATGCAGCCTTACTCTTCTGGATATATTATGGTGACCTTTGCCCTATGGTAATGGTAGTATAGAAACTTGTTCTGAAAAGACCAGTAAATGCATTTTTTTCAAAAAAAGATTAATTACATTCATTTGAAAAACTGGCTCACAGGAATGAGAAGACACTAAATGATAAAGAAAAGCATTATATGGAAATGTGTTCACACTCAATGTGAACAAGATAGCAAAACAACCTATATGACAGAAAAACAACATACTCTATCACAGCGGTTCTCAACCTATGGGTCACGACCCCATTTGGGGTCGATCGACCATTTTTCGGGGGTCGCCAAAGAAGGCAATCTGCCATTTTCTCCCCTCAGGGGGCAGCGCCGCACATGCACGCCGCACATGGGGTGGCGATGCGCATGCGCACCGCGCATGGCGGCGATGTGCACACATGCCACGCATGGGGGCGGCGACGCACATGCGTGCCGTGCATGGGGGCGATGCCCCCATGCGCGCGGCGCCACGCATGCGCAGAACGTTTGTGTGACGGGGGTCACCGTCACACAAACGTTGAGAACCACTGCTCTATCAGAAGGCATAAATAACTAATGGATAGTAAACTGAGTTTCATTCAGAAACAATAAAAAATGGCTGAAAATTGTCTTAAGGAAATATAGAAATATTTGGCATCAAAAGCTTTGCTTGAACATTGCCTTTGATAATATAGGCAAGTACTAACACGGATAATAACCACTAATTCCAAAGTCATATTATAAAATGGAAAGAATATCTATCATCTTCACCACATAAAATTGAGCATAATTTCATCCACCAAAATAATGATCCCTCCATTTTAATTATTTTTTCCAAACCTATCAACTATTATAGATTTTCAGTTGCTTTAGCTCAGGGGTTTCCAACTGGGGGTGTGAAGCAATATTCCAGGTGGTAGAAAAACTTGGGTTTTCAAAATTATAGCATGTATGCATAATTCATTGCCATTATTTCAAGCTTTTGTAAGGGGTGTGAGAATATATCAAAGTGTTCTATAGGAATGCGGGGTATAGAAAAGTTTGGGAGCCATTGCTTTAGCTCCTTCATTTTTGACATATGTTTCTGCTTTTTGGCAAAAATTATGGACCAGGTAAAGCTTGCCAAAATTGTGAAAACCTTTTCGGAAAAGTTTATAGTAGAAATGCCACCTTTGACAGGTATAGCAGGAAATGAGTTTCATGTCAAGATTGTCTCATTCAGTAAACAGGAATTATGTTCAAGTGGAGCACATACTAGACTCCCCCCCCCCCCCATTAGTCTTCCTCATTTAGTAGGCAATTAATGCAGATAGTTTTCACACAATGACATAACATGAAAAATCAGGATTCTCAATCAGGATCCACATGGAAAACAGCCATAGATAAGAAGCAACAGGTAGAAATCCCCTATATGTCATTGCCCCTTCAAATACTTGAAGATTGTGGCTGGATTTCATAACAATGAAAAGATGTCTTGTGAAACCTGTACCCAGGACCAAAAATGTCAACTGAGGTTAAGTCAAATCAGCATTGGAATTGGTAAATGTATTACCTACATTTCTATATCCATCCAAATGCTCAAAAGAGGATGTAGCAGGTTAGCATGTGCCAACTTCATAGGACCATACAGCCAAACATGAGCTTATAATTTTGTAAGAAGCAGCTATCCTATGGCTGGCTGTTTTTCACCAAATTTCAGCTGATAATAGAAAGCAAATAAGCAAAATGCAAATGCAGTTTGTCTCTACCTGTAGCAGATGGATGACAAATAAGCTGCATAGGCCATTGGGCTTAATGTCAAGAGAAGGGATAACTGAGTATTGGAGCACAGTCTGAAACTGGCAGTTCTCCCGCATAGCATTAATAGGGGGAGATGCTAAACAAGGCACTGTATTTCTACTGCAAGATCATAAAACAGATTCTCTCATTTCATATCGCATACATTAATCTGACACTCATGAATATAAACAAAAGTGTGAATCTATATACGTCTATTACAAGATCTCTTTTCCAAATATGCTGCTCCAAATAGAGTGCCTTCTTAGACATGAGCCTGCTAACATGATTCTTCAACTGTAGTGATAAATGTTTTCCGGCGCATGGACATCATCGTTGAGAACATTCTGAACCCCTCGAGCTGCTAAATTTGAAAATGCCACTTGACTGTAAAAATCAAAAGTACAAATCAGATTAGAATTTAACTGCCAGGATGAATTATATCATAGACCTGCCCAGATGCTATAGCAATTCCATCTGGACATGAGTGCACTATTACATTATGATTATTAGCCAATCATAGCCTTACTTTCCTCTTTGAAGACATTTAAATTGCAGACTATAATCATCTCCTGCAATTTTCTTTTTAACTATACATCCAGGAGAATTACACCTTTCACATCCTGAAATTCCCTTCACTCAGCTTACAGTACTTATATTGAATGCACATGTTCTGCTTCGCTATCAAACCTCCATGATTCAACTTAACAATATGGTTAATTTGGTTCCAGTGTTGCAAGAGGAAGAGATGCTATTTTGATCCACTTTCTGCATTAAGTGTTCTGTCCTAAACACCATACAATATAACGTGTCATCCATTTTCATCTTTTGAATTATTAATAAATTCACTTCCCCATGCATCTTAATGATGCTATAACAGCAATCTCCCAACTATCACTTATTGTGGAAAAATATTAGAAAATGGCATAGGAAAGCCTTCACAGCAAAATTCAGAAAATTCAGAAAAAAAAATAATCCTCATTATGAGTCATATATGATTTCTGAAAAATCTGGCTGATTAGCAATAAATTGGTATGTGTGGGTGGGTGAATGTGCATAAAATTTACATAACTCACTCAAAATATCTCAAGCCAAAAACGAAACAAAAACACGAACTAAACTTTTTTATTTCAACTTTTCTTCCTCCTTTATTACTTCCTCCTTTCTTACTACTTTTAGAATGCATGGTTCTCCTTGGAATGTTCTTCTCAAAAAAAAAAAAAATACAAAAGACATGTTTATCTATTTATTTCTTAAGAAATGCCAAGAAAATTATCAAGTGCCCACTGCGATTGTTTTGTTTAAACAAAAGTTTTTTCTTTCAGCAACAAAACTAAATTTAATATTCAAAATCCCTTAAGTTTCCAATTTGTTGGTTTTTTTTTTTAGATTTGTACAGTACTTGTGTCTATTTGATCACATGAAGCATTTCCTGTGTGTATGAGTGCTGAGTTAGTAGTCTGAAATACATGGAACTATTTCTGTGCATCCAGTAGATTTGAAGTGATAGTTTTCCATGGTTAGGGTCTATTGGAATCAGCCTCTTTGAAGGTCAATGCATGCATGAACTGTTAATATCATATTCATGTACTGTGTTTCCTTGTAGCAGTTGTACAATAAGTGAGGTTTTTATTTTTAGTACCATTCAAATAGAAACAGATTTAATAGTAATTACCTTGCAGAATTAATTGTCTTCTGCTTCTTGTGTAGATACCCTGCAAGGTAACCAGAGCAACAAAAAATCTTCACTTGAAAGAAGATGAAAACAATTTACTCGATTATTTCAAGAATGAGACATATACCGGTATACAGGAAGATTCAACAAAAGGGCAACTATAGGCCAACTATCTACTCACCAACAACTTTCAAATTGCTAACTGGAGTGGTAGTTGATGAAGTCCAGCAGCTTCCAAATGAAAAATTCTTTCTACTTGAGCACAAAGGAAGTTGCCCAAATAGCAAAGGAACAAAAGATCAGCTTCTAATTGACAATATTATTTTAGAAAACTGCAAGAGAAGAAAGTCCAACTTCAATGTAGCTTGGATTGATTATAAGAAGTCATTTGACTCTCTGCTACATGACTGTATAATCAAATGCCTAGAAATAAGAATAGTCAGTAGAAACATCAGAAGCTTTGCATAAAGACCATAATTAACCAATGGAACAACCTGCCTCCAGAAGCAGTGAATGTGCCAACACTGAAAGTTTTTAAGAAGAAACTGGACAGCCATTTGTCCAAAATGGTATAGGGTTTCCTGCCTGAGCAGGGGGTTGGACTAGATGACCTTCAAGGTCCCTTCCAACTTTATCATCATTATTATTATTATCAATTGCACAATGTAAGATAAGTTGTTGGTCAATGGTGATAGACTGGGATGGATTAATACTGTTTTCTTCTGTAAGCAATACTGAATAAATAAGGGCTATCAAATATCAAAAACATCTTCTAGGTTATCCCTTTATATGGATGATCTAAAGCTGTATGGAAAAATAGCATCTGACATAGAATCATTGCCTAATAATGTACTATCCATATTTATAGCCAAGATATTGCAGTGGAGTTGGACTGGACAAATGTGCTATCCTTACTATCAACAAGGGGGAAATAATGAAAACAGAAGGAATCAAGATCCCCTTTGGAAATAACATAAAGAATCTGGAGGAAGTAGGTCACTACAAATATCTGGGCATTCTTCCAGTTCACAAATGAAACACACTAAAATCAAGAAGGCTAGAAGTGAATACATAATGAAGAGTGAAGAAGATCTTAAAGTTCAAACTGAGTATAGGAAATATGAATCAGGCAGTTAACACTTGGGCAATTCCAATATTAGATATACAGCTGGAATAATGGACAGGACTCAACCAGAATTAAAAGCCCTGGATAGAAAGATTAGAAAAATAATGAGAGTGGATCATGTCCTTCATCTACGCAGTGATATTGATAGATTCTACTTATCAAGGAAAATAGATAGGAATGGAATGATGGAAATACACCAATCAGTTGAAAAAAGGGAAAATGGGCATTGAATAATATCTAAAGGACAGTGAAGAAGATGCACTGAAGCTACTATATCATGAAGGCTTACAGAAACCAAAGTGGCCTATAACAGGAGTCTCCAGCGTGCGGGCGACCGGGCCACAGGAATGGCTTGCACATGCACACGAGCCCCAGCGCCATCACCAGTGCCGCCATGGGTGCGTGCAGCCTGCTTGCGTATGCTAGCACCATCATTGGGTGTGCAGCCCTCTTGTGCATGCATGCATACACATTTCCCTACTCCTCCCTTTCCCTCTGGGCTGCCAACCTGGAAAGGTTGGGGAGCTCTATCCTATAAGAAAGACCAAATAAAGTATAGCAAAGAGACATGGCAAGGCAAAGTATTACATGGCCAGTACAAAACAGAAACCCTCTTAATAAAAATCACAGGACTTACACTTTATAATTAGCAGGATTATAATGATGAATATAATTGCACATGCTCCAATACCAATGTATAGGCCTATCCGATAATATGGATTCTTCCCTTGCTTCCTTACTATTGTAGACATATAAAATGAAATATTCTGAAAAAGCAAATAAACAAAAAACATCACAGCAGAACCAGACTGAGCTGAAGAATTTATTTATTTAATGAAAGCTATCTAGAGTCAACTAGAGCCAGCAACCTCTAAAGTATATTTATTATTTGCATTATTATTCATGAAAGTTAATGGGACATTTATCCCATCAATTCAAGATTTTAATTTAAGAAAACCATTTATCAGATTACTTCTCATTCATTTGTTTCAAACTCTTCCTCAGAACTGACACTTTGGTGGGGGGTGTTCTGTGTGTGTGTGTGTGTGTGTGTGTGTGTGTGGTTTTTTTTTAAAGAAAGATTTATTCAAATTTTAAAAGTATAAAGTTATAAATTCAAAATTTGGCCCACAAAAGACTCAACTGGCTCTCACCCTTATGTTGTTTGGGAAATTAGTCACAAAAAAGTAACAAAATGTTGTGTAAGTGTTCAGATAAGCTCTTCTTTGGCAAATTGCTAAAAAAGAAAAGCTAAAAGAAGAAGTAGGGAGGTGAAAAAAACAACAACCATGCCATCAGCAGTTAGTAGCAGTCTTAAGATGAGACATGATGGGAGCAGTGGTGGGATTCAGTTCTCATCACTTCAGCAGAACCGGTAGCTAATTTTTTGTTGCCCAGGCCCAGAATGGACTTCCAGAAGCAGCATCCACACAGAGAACCGGTTGTTCACATGTTTGAATCCCACCACTGGATGGGAGACTGTGAAAATAATAGAATATCTATCTAGCAGTAAAGTAGTTGCTGTTCCACTTATAATTCTCCTTAGAACTTCGGGGATGTAGATACTAATAGTATTTGGATACACACATGTGCATGCACACACAGTATTCCAACTGTGATTCCCTGTCTCCATCACTGGTTGTTTATTAAGTATGTCACAGAAAATTGAGTAAAATAATAACATTGGCCTTCAATCTCTATTTTTTAAAATTGAATTGGAAGTTTTTAAAATTGTTTTTGCAACCTGTGCAATGGTAAATAGAATACTTCCAGAAGTGGGAAGATTTTTTAGAAAGTCCCTCAGTCTTGCTAGGATTGAACCTCAGTGTGCCCTTCCTGAGATAGACCTCCACAGGCTCCAAGCACTGGGTAATTGGAAACACCAATATACTGGTGTTACCTGACCTAACCCAGTTTATCATGATAAATTATATCAAAAACTGCTGGGAGATCAAGGAGCACCAGGATGAACACCAATCTTATCCCAATCCTACCATAGTTCATTGACAATTACAATAGTATTGGCTATGTTCCAAATCCTGGCCTAAAAGCAGACTGGTATGGGTCCAGATAATATGTTTCCTTCAGGGTCCTCTGAGATTGAACCCTAAGCATTTTCTCTATCACCTTCCCCTAAAATGGAAGGTTGGAAACTGGATGGAAATTGTCCACGATCAATAAGTCCAAGATAATCCCTTAAGAAGCAGATGCACCATGTCGTCTTTCAAAGCATTGGTGATTACCTTTCTTCAGAAAAGCAGATAGTATTGGTTACCTCCTAGGCAGTCTTAACCATTCAGAGCAGACCTGGATCTAACTAACATATGGCCAAGTTTACAAAGTGGAGAATTAAGTGCACTTTACAGAATTGAATTCATTCAAGATAATCCTATAAAACCTTGCCTCAGGCAGTTCAACAGGACATGTCCACTCAGAGTCCAATTCCCAGCAGATCCAAGAAATTTTATTTGCCAGATAACAAGAATATTCCCCATAGTAACCCTGCACATAGTCCTGTGACACATCTCTTCCCACCCAGAATTCCTCTTCCTCCAAAGCCATACTAGGGTTCTCTTTATCTCTCAGAGCTCCTGAGGAAACTAACTCTGTATTTTCTCAATGCTATTTCCATTATTTATATTCCCAGAATAAACCTCTTTAGAAGTGTCATAATGCCTTTTGATGCCTAGTATCTGAAACATGATAGTATGGGCACCCAATAATTCATGGACACCAAAACTCCCCCCCCCCTTTTTTTTTTTTTCTTCAGATACTCACTAAAATTTATAGCCAATTCTGGGAAATTGACGACACTGAGAAGAAGTAGATAAAGTTTGCTAGGTTTCCAGAAGACTTAGTATATATAAACAGCTACCAATTCATATGCAAACACACACACACACACACACACACACACACACACACACACACAAATACATAAGCACAGAGACGCTTTTATGTTGATACTTACATTGACTGGAGATTCAGTAATGAATACCCGTTTTGGTTCAGAAACAAAATTAGACGTACTGAAATATA
Source organism: Crotalus tigris (assembly GCF_016545835.1). Lineage (NCBI taxonomy): Eukaryota > Metazoa > Chordata > Lepidosauria > Squamata > Viperidae > Crotalus > Crotalus tigris. The sequence goes on from NW_024096480.1 coordinate 281,653, forward strand.
TAGGAGTTGTATGAAGCGATGCTGAAAAATAAGGATATTAATACAGAATAAAACAAATCTGTATTTATATAACTGTCTCTCTCAATATATAGACAGAATAAGTAAAAACGTTTGGAAGACAGAATTCCATAAAATCTGTAAGGATCATTCATTCTATTTTTTCAACATCCACCATTTTCACCTCTAAGCAAATCTTATAGAGTTAGACTGATATTTGTGTCTTAATATGCCTTTTGGGGGACATGTTTGTTTTAACTGGTTTGTACAACTTGAGACAAATCATTTCAAATGATATACACACCTATACATATATTTATAAATATACACAAACATATATATGTATCTGTATATTTGTGTGTACACAAATATACACATACATACATTTTATGTATATACATACATGCATGCATACATACATACATACATACATACATACATACATACATATATATATATATATATATATATATATATATATATATATATATTTGAAAATTTGCATAAAAATACGACTCCTGGGCATGTCTATGGTACAAATAAAATACGAACACCAGGAGAGTATAAATATAAAAATATACTTTACTAAAAGCTGCCAAGCTTTCGTTTGGAAACTCCAAACATCATCAGGGCTAAGGAGCCAGTAAACAATGATGACTTAAATGGGTTTTGCCGGCATCTGCACCGGCTCATGGACCGCGTCACCGGTCCCGGCCGGTTAATTAGTGTTCCAGATGTTTCTTTATTACTCTCCTTACGCTTCCTTCTATGGTTCTTCCGGATCATTCCTTCCACTATCTCATTACTGGTATTCATCTCCTCCACCACCCCTTTATCCTTATTTCCTTCCATAGCACTGACCCTCCTCCCCTTTTTGTTTTCATTCTCCACCCTGGGGGCATCTGTTTCTCCTCTATCAGTGTTACAAGCTTCCCTGAGCTCACCGACGCTCCCCCACATACACGCTTTTCCCAATCCCTGCTCCACACCCTTTCTTCTCACTCTTCCACTGTCATGAGTAACTTTCATACGGGTGTTACATATTTGGGGGTCTATGCCTCCTCCTCCGTCCTGGTAATCTTCGTGTCGACAGTTCTCCACTGTTCCATTTGTTTGCTGCGTGATCGGGTGCTTACCCCGTCTCTCAATTCATCCCTCCTCCCTATCACACGCTCTTCCCCATTGCTGATAGGAACGGTATTCAGGCGGACACCAGGTCTCCAGATCTCTGCATTCTGATTCCCTGCGTTCTCACTCCCCTCTTCTGTGCTCGTCTTTGGGGGGACTTCAAAGTGTTCATCCCAGGAGGGGGTTGTATTGTTGGTGGGGGTGTTCCTTATCTGGAACACTAATTAACCGGCCAGGACCGGTGACGCGGTCCATGAGCCGGGTGCAGATGCCGGCAAAACCCATTTAAGTCATCATTGTTTACTGGCTCCTTAGCCCTGATGATTTTTGGAGTTTCCAAACGAAAGCTTGGCAGCTTGTAGTAAAGTATATTTTTATATTTATACTCTCCTGGTGTTCGTATTTTATTTGTACCATAGACATGCCCAGGAGTCGTATTTTTATGCAAATTTTCCAGCATATATATATATATATATATATATATATATATATATATATGTAGGTCTTTGGTTGTTCGAGTTTTTTCCCGCGTAAAATTGGAAGTGTCTTGGCGACGTTTCGATGAAGTCCCATTCGTCTTCTTCAGGCTGGTGTTTTCAGCTTCGTGCTTTGAGCAGACAATCGTGTGTGGTCCTTAGCGTGTTTCTTTCCTTTTACACTGCCAGTGGGGGGGGGTAGTGAACTGAGTGGGTGGATAAGCTTGGCTGTGTTCCTGATTGGGGTGGAGGTTTGTTTCTGAATGGTTCAGGAGGGGCTTGGCTGTGCTCTGATTGGCTGGGGGAGTGTTCTGTTTGGTTGTGCATCAAGTTAGTACTGACTTGTACAGACGGGGTTTGAGGATTTGTTTTGGGCTGCTTGCTACATTGTTTTGTTTTTTTTTGGCTTCGCGTTCGGGTCGTAAGCTTCCTCTTCAATGGAGGGTGTCAGTTTGCTTCCTGGTATGGATCGGGTTATACAAAAGGTGGCTAATGATGCACTGTAGTCTGTGCCTCTGGTTTAGTGGTCATGCCTCCGTTCATCGGTGTGGATTTGGGGTTGCTTTTTGCGTGGATGTGTGGTAGTGACATCCTGTGTGGTTTTTGTGAGTGTGGGTCTGGTGTCATTCTTTGTGTTAGGGAGTCGTTTGTCAATAAGGGCGGGTTTCCAAATGGCTGGTAGGCGGTAGGTATCATCTCGCTTGTTCATGCTGTGTGGGCGTTTTTCTATCTCGATGGCTTCTCTGATTATTCTGTTATTAAAATATTCACTTTTGGCAATGGTTCTGGTATTTTTAAAGTCAATTTCATGTCCTGTGGCTTTAAGGTGTTGGACCAGGGAAGATCTTGGTTCCTCTTTTTTGACTGAGTTCTTATGTTCGTCAATGCGTGCACTTATTCTTCTGTTGGTTTGTCCGATGTATGTGGTGGGACAAGTGGTGCATGGGATTTCGTATACTCCTTGATTTTCTAATTCAATTTTATCTTTGGGGTTTCTAAGGATGGTGGATATTGTTCTGTTTGTGCAGAATGCTGTTTTGATGTTGTGTTTATGGAGGATCTTACTGATTCTGTCTGTGGTGCCTTTTATATATGGGAGGAGGGCTTTGCAGTTTTCTTGTTCTTTGTCTTGGATTTTAGTGGGGGTTTCTTTTTGGATTAGGTTTGTAATC
>NW_024096481.1:0-77150 GCF_016545835.1 Crotalus tigris
AAGAAAGAGGAAGTAAACTTTTGACCTTCACACTAATTGGATACTGTGACTTGTGACTGCAAGATAAGGGAGGGGTTTAGCAAGAAAAGATTGATGCCAGCGAGAGGAAGTCAGATTCTGGCATCACAACGTCCATGATGGTGACCGGCAATTTGTAGCTCTGTAATAAAGACTTTAGGAAACATGCCTGAAAGTTCTTTGAAGTGCTTCATTAGTCGGAACCCCTGACAGGGGTCTCTTGCCTCCAGAGGCTGCTAGGGAAGGTCATCCAGAGTTATGGAGTTTGGTGCCACTCTACGTTGGTGACCCTTAACTCTAGTGCTGCCTGTGCTTTATCTCCATGGAAGGACTCAGCATCCTTGAACCCAGCCTTATGTTAAGAGTTTGGGATTTTCTATTCTGTGAGATCTCCATGTATCAATCCTAATTTGGAGATAATTTTATAATTCCTTGTAACTGAAGTGAAATTTCATTTTCTACCTTGTCTGGAAAAATCATTTTTTGCATGATAGCTGGCTAAGAGGCAGGAAAGTGACAGCCTGCGATAGCACCATTGGCAGAGAGAGAGAAAATTATAGAGTGAGTAGAAGTTTTAGTTTCCTTGATTCTTTCTGTGTTGTCTTTCCATACTGATACAATGAGAACCATTAAATTTTGGTATTTCTTGGTTTAAATAAAACAATTCTGCTGTTAGGCCTGCAGTTGAGATGGTGGCAGCACCCGCAGTGCATTGGATGGTGTGAGCTGATTTCTTGCCACACCCACCCAGAAGTTGGTTTAGGGGGACCTGGTGGCAGTTCCTCTGGTTGTGTAGATGCACTTGGTGTTTTGCGGAACCTGTGACATTCCCATCTCTGAGGCTTTGTTTGTCTTCCCTAAAAGACTTCCATGTGCTTATAGTTTGGTGTCCCTGTGTTCTGATTTATCTTGTTCGATTGTTGATTATTTTTATTACCTGGAGGGGGGGGGTGTTAATATATATAGCTTGGCCTAGAAGGGAGAAGTGGGGGATTGAGTGACAGGGGGAGCTGATGGGATGGGCAGGTCCACCCTTACAATGAGGAGCACAGGATGACCAATATTCCAGGTCCATCGTTGGAAAGTTCTCCCACTGTATTGTCCTCAGTTTCCACTCTTAGTGCCTGCCTACCAGATCTTTGGTGGCTCCAGATACCGGCTGTTCTTTCTGAATGCCAAGTGGATGTGTAACATGGTTTCTCTTGTCCATGATGTTACCTGCCATGTCGCCCCGAAGCCTAGTTGTGCCCAGAGGGGAGGAAACATGCAGGGTCCGGTTTCCCAAGCCCAGCAAGAGCCAGGAGAACTTTGCAATCTCCCAACAGCCTGAGGATCAGGGTGGAAAGCTCCAAAAGCAGCCGCCATTTCTACAAGGACTCGTCGGAGTATTGAAAATGGTGGCCACTTCCGGCAGTCATGGGGATCAGGCCCAAGCACTGCAGGGTCCTGTTGGGGGAGAGATCGGAGGGGGAGAGAGGGAGGGCACTGCAGCATCCCCATGGTCAGTCCGAAGGGCAAATGACCGCAAGGGCATTGCAGACATCATAACTTTGAAAGAGTTTTGTATATAATTTTAGGGCATCCATCATAATCTGTTGAATGGCCTTTCATATCACGAATACTAACAATAATACATTTTTTCTCTGTTTTGCACATATCAGCCCAAACTATGGAGTATCAACATTTACATTCCTTAAGACACATTAAATTAAAATACATTGAATGACATTCCTGAAAAATGAATTCAGAAGAGGGACAATTTCTATAGGAAATGAATTCCATTCATAAGAAAAGGTCTCAAATAATGTTTGGCTCAGGACAACAAGTGTTAGAGTGACACACACAGAGCTGCCACAATTTATGTAGTAGAATCATAATTGCTAACCACCCGGGCTGGGGTGCCTAGTGGTGCCCCTCTTGCTATTCCGTGGGACCCCCCATGGCTCCAGCTTCCAGCCAGAGGGAGAGTTGTTACTGAACTACATCTGCAAGGCCCCAAGAGCCCCAATCCTTCCATAGCATGAAGGGAGTGGACAGCCATTTGTCTGAAAGGGCATGGGGTCTCCTGCCTGAGCAGGGGGTTAGACTAGAAGACCTCCAGGGTCCCTTTCAACTCTGTTATTCTGTTATTCTCTCCACAGTGGCTGGGGAGACATTTTCCTTTCACATAAGGAAAGCTTTCACATTTGTTCAAAAATGAATGGTAAAATATAAGTGCTTTCAACTAATAGCAAAATTAATCTTAATATGAAAATTATTTTCTATTTCAGCTCTCTAATTTCTATAAGCTCTTTATCCGCTCTATTTCCTTTACTGTCAGGGGTTTGTCTCAGGGGCTGCCCCAAAGAAGAGGCGGTCAAGCTATTCTCCAAAGAACCTGGAAGGACAAGAAGCAACGGATGGAAACGAACCAAGGAGAGAAGCAACCTGGAACTAAGGAAGAATTTCCTGTTAGAACAATTAACCAGAGGAACCACCTGCCTCCAGAAGCTGTGAATGCTCCAACATGGAAGTTTTTAAGAAGAGACTGGACAGCCATTTGTCTGAAAGAGTATAGAGTCTCCTGCCTGAGCAGGGGGCTGGACTAGATGACCTCCAAGGTCCCTCCCAGCTCTCTTCTATTCTATCCAATTTCACTGCATCTTCCTCCTTTTTATCTGTTTTTAATTTTCCATTTCATATTTTCCTTCTGTCAAAGTCTTGAATTTTTCCTTCATTTTAATTATAGATAGATAGATATAGATATACATGATATAGATATAGATAGAAATAGAGATAGAGACATAGAGATATAGATATATAGAGAGATATATAGTGATATAGATACATAGATATAGATAGAGAGATATAGATATAAACATATTGATATATATTTAAACACTCTTTCATTTTCTCCCCCTCTGGGCTGCATCTGATCAGAGTTTCCTCAAAGAGAAGATTTCGCCTTCAACTCCTCCACTTCTGAGCCAAGACAAAAGCCCCGCCCCTCTCTCTCCCTAGTGGCTGCCTCTAGTCCTGGCCTGCCCCTGTCATCGTGGCAACCCAGCAGCAGCCAATCAGGCAGGAGGGCAGAGACAAGGGTTGCCTGGGAGCTCAGCCACCAATCAGACTCCTGGAGAAGAGGCCGAAGGAGCAAAGACAAAGGGGGGGGAGAGGAAAACGTCCAATAAGGAGAGAGAATTAGAGAGTTTTTCCTGGGATGAGAAAGAGGCAGAAACTGCCAGAGATGCAGAGGGAGGGGAGGCCGGAGTCCTGGAAGGGCCTTTCCCCCCCCCAGAAATCCCTGCAATGGAGGGCTTCTCCTCCGGGGGGGCTTGGGCAAGGGGGGGGCAGGGGCTGCCCAGGAGAGCCCGGCCGGAGGGACTTTGGGGGCCAGGAGGGACCCCCAGGATGCCCCTTCCTCAGAGCCCCAGAGGGCCCCTCCAGGGAGACCCCCCCCGGCCTTTCCCTCCCCAGCAAAGCCGGATCCCCCTTGGGAGACCCAGGCCCTGCATGGCTTCTCCCCCCCAGGAGCCTTTCCTGGAAAGACACGAAGGGGAACCGGAGCCTCACAAACCCCCCTTGGCTGCCTCTCCCCCTGAAATGCAACTCCAAAGCCCATCATCCACCTTAGCCTCTTCCCAGAATGGGGGGAGTGAAGGATTCCCCCAGTTCCCCTCCTCCTTCCTGAGCCTTTTCTAGGGGCAACGTGACACGTCTGGGCTTTGCTTTCCCCCCTCAGGGCCCCATGTGTGGAAGGGAGTGGCAGTGGAACATGGGTCCTTCCCCTCCCTCTCTTCCTTACGTGGGCTGAAAGGCATCCTTTATTTCTCTCATTTATCTCTCTCTCATTCTCTGTACATGGGTGTGATTTTTTTTAATTATGTCATGTCCTGATGACTAGTTTTTAACTAGCAGATTTTTATTTATTTATTTTATCCTGGTCTCACTATTGCATCAGTCTTTTTCTATTGCTGCCCTTCAACATTAACTTTCAAAATAAAGTAAACTTTGGTTTTAACTCAGGAGGAAGCTATTCCAGTTCTGTGACATGTTCAGGCATGAAGTCGTCCCCGGGGTTTTCTCTTTAACCGCTGTGCCCACAAATATCCGATTTCTTTTTCTTCAGCCACAGGTGCCGTGTATTCCCTCTGGGGCCAATTTCAAGCATGGAGCTTCCCAACCTCTCAATTCTTGCTGAGAGATTTAATTCTAGCTCTGCCCTATCATTTTGAATCGTCTGGGGATTATTCCCCTTCCATTCCTCTCCAGAGAAGGGCCCAACAAACTCTGAGTCCCAGAACTAGTTGAATTAGCCGGGATCTCTGGTGAGAGGGAGAATTATTATTCTTATTATCCTCAAAGTTTCCGCTCTGCTCTTTGGCCGAATCCTCCAGGGAGACTTTGGGCAGAGACAGATGGAACCAGCTGCAGTTCTCTGCTTCTCTCTCTGACCCGGGAGGCCCAAAATGGAAATCTTTCCTGGGGGAGAACTTGGCTTTAGGCAAAAAGCCCCACTGGGAGATTTCAGACTTGGGACTTCCCTCCCCACTCAGGATCAGGGCTGTCTGTCTTCCTTCACACCAAAGTGGGCCACCCTGGGGGAAATAAGAGCTGAAGGCCAATGCAGCCATGTTGCTGCCTGCTGGGGTCACCCCCCCAAAAGACCCCCCTTTTCCATCTCCTTTCCCCAAATGGGAGCTCTTTCTTCAGCCTCTCCTTGACTCCCTTGTGCCCCCACCAAGCCCCTCTTTAATGTGTAGAAGAGTTGGGGGTCCTGCGTCCTTCCAGATGTGGCTGGGTAACATCTTCCCCTCTGGCTGGAAGCCTCTCCCCCTTCAATCCTGCCCCAAGGGGACCCTGCAGTGCTTGGGCCGGATCCTCAGGCCTGCCGGAAGTGGCCTCCATTTTGAATACTCCGAGGAGTCCTTGTAGAAATGGCGGCTGCTTTTGGAGCTTCCCACCCTGATCCTCAGGCTGTTGGGAGACTGCAAAGCTCTCCTGGCTCTTGCTGGGCTTGGGAAACCAGACCCTGCATGACGATGGGGTAGCTTCAGATGAGCTTCCTGAAACCTTTTCCTGGCTTTGACCCCCCCTCACTCCCCCCAAACCCCACATTTCTTCAATAAAGAACACAAAAAAAGCTGGAAGAGACAAATTAGGTGCTCAAACTAAACTCCCCCCCTCTGTCCTCAAATCCCTACCCTCTTTAACAATTTGCTAGATATACTGCATGCCTGAAATAGAAGATCAGAGTTGAAAGGGAGCTTGGAGGTCTTCCAGTCTAACCCCCTGCTCAAGCAGGAGACCTGACCATTTACCCTTTCAGACAAACGTTTGTCCAGTCTATTCTTGAAAAACTACAGTGTTGAAGCACCCACAACTTCTGGAGACAAGTCGTTCCATTGATTGTTTTGTTAGGAAATTTCTCCTTAGTTCTAGGTTGGTTCAAAATCTGTAAGTTTACTTTGACTGCAGAGAGTCAAAGAATAAATAAAAGCAAGGAAAAAAAGCAATGATTTTTTTTTTGCTCTGTCCCACTGCATGCGAGGAGCCCCCCCCCCTCAGAAGAGACATTTTTGATCACACCCAAGGCTGCCCTGACTGGATCGGATGAAGGGCTCTGCCTCCCCTTCTCTCTTCCAGAGCCCCCTCCCTGCCCTTGTAAAAAAGATGTTGAGACTCTAGAAAGAGTACAGAGAAGAGCAACAAAGAGGATTAGGGGATTGGAGGCTAAAACACATAAGGAAAGGTTGCTGCAATTGGGGATGTCTAGTTTAACGAAGAGAAGGACAAGGGGGGACATGATAGCAGTATTCCAATATCTCAGGGGCTGCCATAAAGAAGAGGGAATAAGCTATTTTCCAAAGCACCTGAAGGCAGGACAAGAAGCAACGGGTGGAAACTAATCAAGGAGAGAAGCAACCTAGAACTAAGGAGAAACTTCCTGACAGTGAGAACAATTAATCAGTGGAACAACCTGCCTCCAGAAGCAGTAAATGCTCCAACACTGGAAGTTTTTAAGAAGAGACTGGACAGCCATTTGTCCGAAATGGTGTAGGGTTTCCTTCCCGAGCAGGGGGTTGGACTAGATGACCTCCAAGGTCCCTTCCAACTTTACTACTATTATTATTATTATGAAGAGTAACCAAGATTCACCTGAATGAGAGACAACTATATTCAAGAGCACAGCTCCTGTCTGTCCTGTAATGTGAGCCACAAAAAGCATAAACTGTGATATTTATCCTTTTCTGAGGCAAGATCCCTTCCATGTTGCTTCAGTCTGATGTTTACACCAAAGGCAGTCACTGGAGACGTAGGAAAAGAGGTCTCAGAGACACGGAGGGTGATGATTGCAGGGAGAAGGAGCTTCTGCTCTTGGGACCCTGAACTTCTTCCATGTAAGGAGGGGTAGCTGGAGAAAAGCACCTTAGAGAAAAGTCACAGATAGACCCCTTGGGGCAGTGTTCTCTAGTGGTCTTAGTCCTTCCTGTTAGGACACGTACAGAAAGTCATGCTGGATGGAGATAGTTCAACAACCAGGAAAGTGACTTCTGCTGTCCTTCAATGGGGTCTCTTGCCTCCAGAGGCTGCTAGGGAAGGTCACCCAGAGCTATGGAGTTTGGTGCCACTCTAGGTTGGTGACCCTTAACTCTAGTGCTGCCTGTGCTTTATCTACATGCAAGCACTCAGTATCCTTGAACCCAGCCTAATATTAAGAGTAGGGCCTATCTGGAATTTTCTAATAGAATAGAATAGAATAGAATAGAATAGAATAGAATAGAATAGAGCTGGAAGGGACCTTAGAGGTCTTCTAGTCCAGCCCCCTGCTCAAGCAGGAGAACCTATACCATCTCAGACAAGTGACTGTCTAGCCTCTTCTTAAAAATCTCTAGTGATGGAGCACCCATGATTTCTGGAGGCAAACTGTTCCACAGGTTAATTGTCCTCACTGTAAGGAAGTTTCTCCTTAATTCCAGGTTGCTTCTCTCTTTGATCAGTTTCCAACCATTGTTTCTTGTCCTGCCCTCTGGTGCTTTGGAGAATAACGTGACCCCTCATTTTTAATGAGATCTCCATATATTAATCTTAAATTGGAGCTGATTTTATAATTCCTTATAACTGAAGTGAAATTTTAGTTGCCATCTATTCTAGGAATATCAATTTTTGCATGAGAGCTGACTAAGAGGCAGAAAAGTGACAGCATGTGGATCACATAATTGGCTAAGAGAGAGAAAATTGTAGAGTGGGTTGAAGTTTTTGTTTTAGTTTCCTTGACACTTCCTGTGTTGACTTTCCGTATTGATACATTGAGAGCCATTAAATTTTGAAGTTTCTTGGTTTAAGTAATAGAATTGTGCTGTGAGGTCTGCAGCTGAGATGGTGGCAGCGGTGGTTGGTGTGACCTGGTTTAGAAGAAGAAGTTGGTTTAGGGCAGGGGTAGGCAACCTCATCTCTTTTATGACTCATGGACTTTAACTCCCAGAATGCTGACTCAGGAATTCTGGGAGTTGAAGTTCATGAGTCATAAAAGAGCCGAGGTTGCCTACCCCTGGTTTAGGGGGATATTGTCGCAGTTCCTCTGGTTGTGTAGATGCACTTGGTGTGGTGCAACACCTATGACATTCCTATCTCTGAGGCTTTGCTTGAAACTCCACCCCAGAAGACATCCAAGTGCTTCCTTCAGATGTACAGTTCAGAGTCCCTGTGTTCTGGTTTATCTTGGTCGATTGTTGATGCTTTATGTTTCTCATCTGGAGGGGGAATGTTAATGTGGATAGCTTGGTCTAGAACTGGAGGTTTGTCCAAAAAGTAGTGACCCCACTGCAAAACAATCCCTGGAAGGGCTCACACCCTCTGTCAAGACTTGGTCTAGATAATAAAATGGAAAACAGCCATGAATCAGACTGGTCCCTTATCCAAAGAAGTCATTAGATCCTCTTGTTCCCAAATGGGAAGCTTTCAGCATTCCGCTATGGGAGTGGGAAAATAATCCAAGATAGAAAATGGCAGGAGGGCATCCCTGAGGCTTCGCTGTCCAGACAACTAAGGAGCTGCAGGAAGAGCCCACCTTCTCTCGAAGCTACCTAGAGACCAACTGACTTTACCACCTCCAATAACAGGGAAAGGGTGAGAGGTGAATGCCAAACTGGGAAGGAAGGAAAGCTGGAGGTCCATTCCATGGTCTTCCCTCCCTTCCTTAAAAAAAAAAAAAACTAAGGAGAAGGGAGAAAGGAGGACGATCCCTCTTTCTGATACTTTTAGTCATAGCTGGAGATGTATTTGGAATAAACTTTTCTGTGCCTTCAGATGTTTTATGCAAGACATCTCTTTGTGTTGATTTTCCATCTAGGGTTTTCATCAGTTCCAAGATCAATTCAAAATGCCTTGAGATTTTTGATAAGGTGACCAAATGAACCAGAGAGGCTTCACTAGTTCCCAGAGTGGTGGATTCAACTGAAAAAGGATCTGTTGCCTGAAATTTGTATTTTTTTAATTGTAGGCCAGTATTTCTGCCCAGACCAAGGGTGAGAAAAACAAGTTGTTGAAGGAGTGGGAATGTGTTAGCCAATTAAAAACCTAGAAACAGGATGTGCTATTGGGATCTTGAAGTTCTCACTTCTCAATTCAGTATATTTTATAAAAACTGTTATGGCAATGCAACTGATGTGTGTTTACTTAAGACAATAACACATTCTTAAAGATAGAGTAGATGGGTGGATATTCATTAATTATGAATATTCATGCTTACATCATCTATTATCTAGATGATGTTTCCTCCTCCAATTTTTCCTTACCACAAGACCCCTGAGAGGCAGGTGGATTTGGGTGACTGACGGATTTGGAGTGTCCATGGCCAGAGGAAGCAATCCACATAGGACAAAACCAGTGATGGGATTCAGCCAGTTCGCACCAGTTCGGCAGAACTGGTAGCTAATTTTTTGTTGCCCAGGTCCAGAATGGACTTCTGGAAATGGCATCCACACAGAGAATTGATTGTTCACATATTTGAATCCCACCACTGGACAAAACCCACATTAATGAATGGATAATGAGAAAGCTTCACTGATCAGAGACAACTTATTCCTCATAGAAGGGTCCACATGAAGGAGAAACCGCCAATACCTGGTGTGTGGAAAGAGCTTTAGGCTGAGCTGTTCCCTGAGTTCTAACAAAATTCACCCAGGAGAGAAACCCTATAAATGCACAAAGTGTGGAAAGAATTTCAAGGTGAGTTGCTTCTAAAATACGTTTCGTGGGGCAATTTTCCTTTTAACTGTATGAAATATGGAAACTTTGGATTTCAGTTCTAAGGCAGTGATTGATGGGCAAAAATGTGATGCTAGCAGATGATTGGGGTGAAAATATAGATGGGAGGATTGAGGGAGAGAGAGAGAGAAGAAAGGGAAGGTGAGGGATATGGGAGGAGGCAAGGAGTGGGGTAGGTAGGAGAAACTGATCCTTTAAAGATCAAGCCAGTCTTATGGCTCCATAAGAGTCAACTTACCAGAAAGCCAATAGAAAACAAGGTGGAAAGACTTTGGGGATCTTTTGAGAGACTTTGGAATCCTAAATGAAGGAATGAAGCTGGGAAATATGGAAAGTGAGTTAATTTGCTTTGTCTAGAATTGTCTTAGGATTTAGGGGTTTTTAAAATCCTTTTTATCCATGTGTTGTCTTTATGACCTTATTTTCTTTTGACACCTTTAGTAAACTCCAACCCCCTGTTCAGGAGTGAGTTTTTTTGAACCCTAAAAGAAAAAACCACTTTTCCTGGTTTGGATATTTTACTAACTTTAAACAATATTCAAATATTATATATGAAATGGAAAACAAAATAACAACCACAACGAAAGAAATCTCTTCATTTTAAGCCCAGAACTCAAAATAGAAAACCACATTAGGGCTTTCACAGTATTTCATAAAAAAAGTAGAGGACATACATTTACAAACTCATTACATATATGAAAGTACCTTATTGCTTTCTTTCAATACATATATCAAAGCTTATAAAAAATCCATCCAAACTAATTAAATCATTGAATTTAAGTCACTTCTTCCAGCTTATCTTCACTGAATGAAATATTTTTCTTCTCAAGGGTGTCTATCAAGTCTCTTCCCTTCAGGAAGTTCTCAGCCTTATTTTTATCCATAAAAAAAGATGTCCCAAGATTGTTTTGTTAAACATTGTAGATTAACCTGGAGCAAATCCTTGTAGAATAAAGTTTTCATCTCTATGATGTGTTAACATTTTTTTTCTCAAAGAGTTCTTGACATTGATATCCATAAGGAAAAAATCCTAAACTTAATCTCTTAAGAGTTGTGAGTTTACTTGACACTCTTGTTTCAGTTGTACTGGGAGGATTATATTCAAACCATCGTCATAATAGAAGCTGATGTCAGATTTATATTTCAAAGGTACATTTAGGTTATTTGCGTTGTCCAGCATTTGTAGAGTTGACACAGTGGGTTGATAATTTTCTACAGAGGAGTGATAATATTCTTCTTTAATCTCCTCTATATCATTAGCTTCTTGAAACCCTAGATGATTTATGGTATCATTAATTTTCTGTATGGACTCTTGAATGATTTCTTTAATGACAGCCTTCAACTCAGAGTTAAACACCTTTCTGTTTAACTTCATCTCCCTCTAGTGGTCAAAAGATGTTCTTTCTTTCTCCCCCCCTCATAGTGGCTGTGCAGGTCTTCTCTATCTTAGCATTGGGTGATGATCTGCTGGGCTTCATCTTCATCCCCAAGTGCTATATTATTATCCTGAGGCCAGATCTCAACACAAAGGAGCAGCTTATATTAAAAGAAAAATAAGAAGGGCGGAGACATAATATTTTGAAGTAATTGGGGCCATCTGGATCTCCAGGGAGGCTCTTCCACAAGGCAGGGGGTGCCTGATTTCTGGGTCCAATAAGATGATATGGTTTCATAGAGGAGATGCCAAGAATCCCTCTGTGCTAACCTTGCCCTGGGCCATATTGGATGCCAAAATGTTATTGAATTAATCCACTCCATTTTCTGACTGATTCCTTACATCAGGGGTGTCAAACTCAATTTCACTGAGGGCCGCATCAGCATTGTGGTTGTCCTCGGGGGGCTGGGTAGGTGTGGCCAGGGTGGGCATGGCCTACTAGGTGGGTGTGGCTGGAGTGGGTGTGGCCTACTGGGTGGGCATGTCCAGCTCTACATCATTCGCGTCAAGGGTGCCTGTGGGGCCTGGGCAGGAGTGGGACAGATCTGAGAGTCTCTGGCAGAAGGGGGTGAGACCAGGGCAAGCACCCGGCATGGAAGAGCCAGCATGGAAGAGCCTACTGAACCTCTCCCCCAGAGCCCATCAAGCCGGATATGTGAAGTAGGTGAGGGCCATTTGCTGGTCACTTCCAAGCGATGGTGCATTTCTTCATTCCTCACAAAGGATAACACCTCCCCAGTGTGCACCCAGGGGGTGGGGCCAACGCGGCTGGGGCCGATCCCTCACTGTTTCCAGACGGCCTTGTGGAGCTAAGACTGAATGCATTTCAGCATAGATGGCCACCACAAAATTGTACATTGACTCCCGGCCAGACTGGGCCAGGGCAAGGCAGAGGGGGCCATTACCTCACTGTTTCCAGGATCGCTTCGCGGGCCACATGAAACCACGTCGCAGGCCGCATCCGGCCCCCAGGCCTTGTGTTTGACATGTCTGCCTTACATGCATCTAATCAAGGACTATAGAATATAAAATAAACTGAAAAGTTTTATAGATGGTGGATTTTATTAGGTTTACCTGCCTAGATCAGTTTAAAAGGTTTTCATAGTTTTTACATCTAAAAATGTTGTGCTATCTTAATTATATTTATCTATTCATTTATCTTTAAAGATGTAAATTTTTTGCTTTATTTTCTCTCTCTCTTTTGGTCCTGGTCCCTGACCATAATCATCTTCTGGTTTCTTCTATGATTTAGTTCCAACTTTACAACAAAGAACAGCTTTTTTCTTGAATAAAGAAAAAAAGCTACCTTTTTCAAAATTGAAATGCCCCAATAGCAGAACCTGAAGACAAACGTTTAACGATTATATTGAATAAAATATAACTTTCAGGGATTTTGTTCTGGTTTGCTACATTATAAGAAAGAAGTAGTAGTCAATGAACAAGAGCAGCCACCCATCTCTTAACAAAGGCAGCCAAAGTCTACCATAAATCAGGACCAACTGTATACGTATTGAGGATTGACATTTCAGACTCATCCCCAAATCCTCTTTTGAGAGTGGAATGAATCAAGATATTTTCTAAGGGATGTTTGTGAGAAAGTTCTCCCACCTCGTTCCTTGGTTCATCTTCAGAGTTTCACCCCATTTGTGATTCCTCCTAATTGGCACCTCCCTGTTGATTCACTCAGAATTTAGAGAGATGATGTCTCTCCTTGGGGCCATTATCCGAATCATAGTGATTTATTTCTTCTCTTGGTGCTAAATCTCTAAAGACATTTTGGATTGCTTTCAGACATCACACAAGAACAGCCACAACATGCTTCCCCTTTGATATCATATGAAAACCTTGATGGCTAATGTCTCTGCACTGTAAAATCTTGGAGGCATAAATGAGAGAACCTTGAAGGATTTTAAGACAGGTTGGAGCTGCAGATGTGAAGGCTTGTCTGGACTCTGTCTGGATTAGGAAACCTCTGGAGCTTCCATCTTGGAAGAGAGCTCTGGTTTCTTCCACCTCTTCACATCACTGTGTCTTCAAAGCAAGGCTGGAGACTCCATCAGGAACACTAGTCTTGTTGCTGCTTCTGCTGCTTCTGCTGCCCCAGGAAGTCCTGGCCAGTCTCAGAACCAAATGTCTCCTGACTCTGAAGAGGGACGAGGTGCACCCACAGAACTATTACAAGCCAGGAGAGTTTCTCATTGGTGGCCTTGTCTCTGCTACGAGGATGCTGCTTCTACCGTTAAGCTTCAACAAATCTCCTTTGTCTCAAATTTCTCGGTACATCAAACATCCTGCACAGAATTAGAACCTCTCCATTCCACCCTAAGTTCTAAAGTTTCAGCCTCCTCTCTTATAATGAACGATCTCTTTGATCTGCTAGTTTTTCCTCTCTTTCTGTCTCATTTCATCCTTGATTCATCCTTTTCAGCTGATTTGAAATTCTCAAATAAATAATCAGTAGAGATCTTCCGTTTTTCTTGACTTGACATCCTCTCAGCAGAGTTGGACTGTGGATGGGCAAGAGAGGATGGTTCTTCTCTTCTACCACTCTCATGCCCAATGAGGTTATCAGCACGGGGAGAAAAATGCAGAAGTCTTGACTTTTTCTCTGAAGTAAAAATGAGAAAAGCTCGACATTGAGCAATGACCAGATAAAGATTCTTTGTTGCAAGGAGTGCAACAATTCCTCCATTAGAGATAGATTTTATGTTTATGGTCTCCCATAAAACAAACTTTTTTTTTCCTTTTCAGATCAATCACGGTTTTGATTCCCAGGTCCTGAGTGATGAAAATCCTTTCTTCTACCCAATGCTCCCTGCTGAAGGAGTCCAGTACCCAGGGATGGTGAAGCTGGTCCTCCATTTCAGGTGGACCTTGGTGGGTCTCCTGGCTCCAGACACTGAGAATGGAGAAAGGTTCATGAGGACATTGACTTCCATGCTGACCAGGAATGGCATTTGTCCAGTTTTATCACAAACCTTTTTTCCAGCTGCTTGGAACGCGGAGGTAGACCCGTATTTATACCGCAGATGGAGAAAGGTGAAGGTCTTCATTTATGGTGCAGACTTGACTTCATTCAATTTAGGTGTTTCAGTTTTGTTTCAGGTATTTGAAAGGCTTACTGAACCGCTTAGAGGAAAAATCCTAATCACCACAATCCGCTGGGACTTCAATATGTATTTGACCAAAGAAACTTTTCCTGCTCAATACATCCATAGTGTATTTTCATTTGCCATGAAGAAAAATCAAGTTGGAAATTATGGTGTGCATTTGAGAGTTTACTCTCTTATGAGATACTTTGTGGAGACCTCCTTCCTGTGTTCCTACAGCAATGATGGCTTTTCAGTGAAAGTCTGGAGACGGTGCAGGCAGAGAAAAGATCTGGAGGATCTCAAGAGAGAAGAAATGGATTCAATCCTGGTTCAGGACAACTATTTCATTTACAACACAATTTGGGCTGCAGCATGGGCCTTAAATGCAGCTTATTTATCCAGATCCAGGAGGACATTTAAAGGTGGTAAAAATTTGAAAACTCCAATGCTGAAGGCATGGCAGGTACTTATTTTCTATTACACAGCTCTCCATAGCAGTTGGGAGTCAACGTTACAATTGTAAGAACTGTGTAACTATTTTGACAGTAGTTTTACTGTATTCTGAATGTAAACGTTAAGTTAAATTCCAATTTTCAATAATAGTTTTATTGGTTTGTCAAAATATAAAATACAAATAGAATTTTGAAAAAGCAATAGAAAACTAGAAAAAGAGGGAGGAAAAGAAAGAAATAGTGTGTTGAAGGAAAAATCTTCATCAAGGTCCAGTCCAAGCCGGGAATAAACAACATGGAGACTGCTTTAGAAAGAAGGTTGCAGTTTATTGAAGAGGAGAGCCAGACAGAAAGATGGCTCTGGGGAAAAAAACTGACCACATGTAGTGGGGAATGAGTTTTTATACTTTCTTGGGCTTTGTTTGGAGTTGTTCCTGTGGCTTGAACTTTGACCTGAGTCTGAGTGTGCCTTTCTGGTCATTCTGATGGTGGCGGGTTAATCCTATTATGTCCCAAGGGTCATATCCTGCTTCCCTGGGGCTGGGGCTGATGACTGTTGGATTTTTTTGTGTGAGGGATTCTTGATTCTAGGGATCTTTCTTTCTAATTCCAGCTTCCTGACTCCAATCTTTCTGACAAGATTATCACAACTGCATTTCTGCAGACCTGGTTTCTGTTTGGGGCAGAGAGACTTGGGGGGGGGCGGTTGGTTTCTGCCTTTAAAATCCTTTGGGGAAATATAATATTCTGTCTTTTTAATATTTCCCAAAACATTTCTTTCTCTGGATTCTTCTCACAAGTGTAAAGTGGGAAAAGAAAAGAAAAAGGCACCAATTTCTGAGTCTCTTTAGCATAGTAGAAAATAACAACATTACAATCACAACTTTTTGCTTTTACACAACAATACGTACAAACTATCTCTATAACAATAAACCTATCTAATTAACTAAAACAAAATGAAGATTTCATTTTTCTTTTTCATTACAAGCACAAAATCTGTAAGCAATTTCAAAATAAAAGCGAGATTAAATGTATTCTCTTCTTTGGATAAAAGAATCTGTCTGACATTCTCTACTTCTCATTACTGTGGGGAACCGTATCTACTTTTATTGACTCATTAAACTTTATCCTAATTCATGTTAAGGGAATCCTCTATATAAATTCAATTTTTTTTTTTTACCTTTGTCATGGGAAAAAAAATCCACAGTTAGGTTATTTGCACTGTCCAGCATTTGTAGAGTTGTCACAGTGGGTTGATACTTTTCTACAGTGGGTTGATAATCTTCTTTTTTAATCACCTCTGTATCATTAGCAGCTTGAAACCCTAGCCTAGGTGATTTGTGATATCATGAATTTTCTGCATAGATTGTTTAATGTCAGCACCCTCTAGTGGTCAAAATATTTCTTTTTTTTTTTTTTCCTTTTCTTTTCCTGGCCAATCAGAATTGATGAAAAGCGGAGAATTTCCACCACCCTAGCACAATACAAGGCTACAGAATATTTTAAAAGTAGTGAGGGAAGTCAGCTCCCCAGAGAAGGAAATATTAAAAGGGCAGAAAAATATATTTCCTCCAAAGGATTTTAAAAGCAGAAACCAACCCTGCTCCCAAGTCTCTCTGTCTCAAGTAGAAGCCAGCCCTGTACAAATGCAGATGTAAACCATCAGAAGGGCCCCAACTAGGAGATCAAGAAGACAAAGAAACCTAAAATCTGCATTTGTTGTTAATTGCAAAGTCGTGTCCGACCCATCGCGACCCCATGGACAATGTTCCTCCAGGTCTTCCTGTCCTCTACCATCTTCTGGAGTCCATTTAAGTTCACACCTACTGCTTCAGTGACTCCATCCAGCCATCTCATTCTCTGTCGTCCCCTTCTTCTATTGCCCTCAATCTTTCCCAGCATTAGGCCCTTCTCCAGTGAGTCCTTCCTTCTCATTAGGTGGCCAAAGTATTTGAGTTTCAACTTCAGGATCTGGCCTTCTAAAGAGCAGTCGGGGTTGATCTCTTCTAGGACTGACCGGTTTGAACGCCTTGCAGTCCAAGGGACTCGCAGGAGTCTTCTCCAGCACCATAGTTCAAAGGCCTCAATTCTTTGGCTCAGCCTTTCTTATGGTCCAACTTTCACAGCCATACATTGCAACTGGGAAAACCATGGCCTGGACTATACGCACTTTTGTTGGCAGGGTGATGTCTCTGCTTTTTAGGATACTGTCTAGATTTGCCATAGCTTTCCTCCCCAGGAGCAAGCGTCTTTTAATTTCTTGGCTGCAGTCCCCATCTGAGGTGATCTTGGAGCCCAGAAAAATAAAATCTGTCACTACCTCCATTTCTTCCCCATCTATTTGCCAGGAATTGAGAGGGCCGGATGCCATGATTTTGGTTTTCTTAATGTTGAGTTTCAAGCCAACTTTTGCACTCTCCTTCTTTACCCGCATCAAGAGGCTCTTTAGTTCCTCTTCACTTTCTGCCATTAGAGTGGTATCATCTGCATATCTTAGGTTGTTGATATTTCTCCCGGCAATCTTAATTCCAACTTTTGATTCATCTAGCCCTGCCTTTCTCATGATGTGCTCTGCATATAAGTTAAATAGGCAGGGCGACAGTATACAGCCTTGCCGGACTCCTTTTCCAATTTTGAACCAATCAGTGGTTCCGTGTCCAGTTCTCACTGTTGCTTCTTGACCCGCATATAGGTTTCTCAAGAGACAAATGAGATGGTCTGGTACTCCCATCTCTTTAAGAACTTGCCACAATTTGTTGTGATCCACACAATCAAAGGCTTTTGCATAGTCAATGAAGCAGAAGTAGATGTTTTTCTGGAACTCCCTAGCTTTCTCCATGATCCAGCGTATGTTGGCAATTTGATCTCTAGTTCCTCTGCCTCTTCGAAATCCTGCCTGTACTTCTGGTAGTTCTCGATCCACATACTGCTGGAGTCTAGCTTGTAGGATTTTAAGCATAACTTTACTAGCATGTGAAATGAGTGCAATGGTGCGATAGTTTGAACATCCTTTGGCATTGCCTTTCTTTGGAATTGGAATGTAAACTGACCTTTTCCAATCCTGTGGCCACTGTTGAGTTTTCCAAATTTGTTGGCAAATTGAGTGTAGCACTTTTACTGCATCGTCTTTTAAGATTTTGAATAGCTCAGCTGGAATACTGTCACCTCCACTAGCTTTGTTGTTGCTCAGATTTTCTAAGGCCGATTTCACTTCACATTCTAGGATGTCTGGTTCGAGGTCAGTGACCATCTCATTGTGGTTATCTGGGATGTTAAGCTCATTCTTGTATAGTTCTTCTGTGTAGTTTTGCCATCTCTTCTTAATCTCTTCTGCTTCTATTAGGTCCCTGCCATTTTGGTCCTTTATCATGCCCATCTTTGCATGAAACTTTCCCTTCATATCTCCAATTTTCTTGAAGAGATCTCTGGTCCTCCCTATTCTATTGTTTTCTTCTATTTCTTTGCACTGTTCATTTAAGAAGGCATTCTTATCTCTTCTAGCGATTCTCTGGAATTCTGCATTCAATTGGGTGTATCTTTCTCTTTCTCCTTTGCCTTTTGCTTCCCTATCTGCATACCCCACCCAAACTCTAGGAGTCATTAGCACCAGGGAAGCAGGATATGATAATAGGACTAACCACCACCATGAAGAATACCAGAAAGGCACACCCAGACTCAGGTCAGAATACCTGACACAGGAAATACAAAGCCTAAAACAGGAACAGGAAACTATTGCAAACAAAATGCTTCAGTGGGTATAAAAACCTACTTCCCACATATGCTCAGCCCTTCTTTTCTCTCCTGTTTCCTGCCAGAACCATCTTTCAGTCTGGCTCTTCAATAAACTGCAACCTTCTTCCCAAAGCAGCCACCATGTTGTTTATTTATCCCCAGCTTGGATGAACCAGGATTAAGACTTTTCTTTCAACAGTAGTAAAATAAAATCCAACCCTTTTATCCTTATAATTCAAAAGAAAAAATACTCCATGCTTCCTTCTTTTGGCTGGAGTCTCAAAGATGGTTTATAACTTCAAAAATTAGTAGTAAGCTGTAATTAAAGAGAGTCTCTTTTAGCTCATAAAGAATAGTCTCATAAATTGATTAAGAAATGAAGGGCACAGTTTATTGTTTGCTTGAAAAGTAAATTCCAAAACGGCTGTTTTATCCAACAATGACGTGATTTCTATCCCACCCCCCAGCTTCAACTCACCCATTGTTCTGAAGCACGATTTCTAAAATGACTTGCAGGCTGATGCTGTTATCAAAGGATCTTAAGGGATGGTTGAGAGACCCTCTCTAATCCAGGAGGGTCAAATAAATAAGAGGAAACCTGTTCCTTCTGTTGATAAGTTGGAAAAATGGCAGTCCAGAGAGATGGAATTCTCTGGGCTTGTCAGCTGGCCATATTCTTCACCGAAAGTCTCAGATTAAATTCCAATTTTCAGTTGCTCTCCTTTCTGCAATTCATTTCACCCTGCTAATTTCTTTTCCAATTTTATTTAGCAGCTTCTTGGTAAAAAGATTTTCCCTCCACCTCTTTCTTCTTTGACTCTTTTTTTTTACAAGGAGGACCATTACCATCTACCACACAGTCTAAAAAAGTGTGTTGTGCATATTAAGCTGTCTAACATCTCTCATACCCTTTCACTTCCCAGGCTGCCCTTGTACTCCAGGGCAGCCTTTACCCAGAGTGGATCTCATTCTTTGGCTAAGAATCCCTTTGATTTTTCTTCCCCGGCTCAAAGCTTTCAGTAGAATCATAGATAACAAAGCAGCAGTGTATGGAGAAGCTTCATTGGGCCAAGAAGGTGAGCAGGCTAAGGTCAGGTGAGAAGATGAAGGGCTGAACTGATAAAAAGTCTGGAAGCAGCAAGAATGAAGAATGTTCCGCAAAATTCCATAAATGTTCCATAAAATTGAAGGAGGTGACCTTAACTGGTATCAGAGATCATCTTTCACCTTGAGATATGGAGTCTCTTCTCCATGGCAAGTTGCCCATATGTCACCTCAATGCGGAGTTTCATAAGCACAACCTACTAGTAGAGCAAAGGCCCCCATAATCATCCTCAAAGTGAGCAAAGTGTCAATGCTATGACAATTGAAAAACTGAAGCCATTTTACATTTTGCTTTCATTGCCACTTTTTAGTTTACAGATTTTAGATGAAGGAGGGGGAGGGGGGAATGTTAAGTTTCTTAGTTAGCCATAACAATACTTCTGTGTGAGAACCAAGGTCAGTGCTGAAAAAAGTTTTGGCAGGCTGAGAAAATGGGAGGAGAACCCATATTTTGAATGCATTGGTGAATGTGATTTATGACAGCAATTTTGGGGTGGGAATTGCAACTTGTTACTTTGTAGCCCAAGGGAGGGGATTTTAGTCTTGGGTTCATCTTTGTATGTGCCAATACTTTGTTTCCTAAATAAAATGTTCTTTAAGGAAGAAATCGTAGCCTGGAAGTTCTTTTAATTGGAACCATGACACAATGATTTTTCTCTTCCTATTTGCCCTATTTGACCTGTACACCAGTTGTTTATAGTATTGTTTTTGTATTTGGCATCTGATTGCATTTTGACCTGGCTGGCAGAATTTCTTCAGTATTGTTGTGAACAACATCTGTTTATTGTCAGGTTTTAACTTTGGTTCTCATTAGTTCACACTGGATGTATTGTTTGCTATACTTCCCTTTGGTTTTCCAAACTCTGCAGTAACAATTATAAATGGAAGAGATAAAAGACATCCTTGACCATCTTTATTTTTCAGGCCATTCTTGGTCCTTCTAAGAAGATTTTTATTCTCTATTTCTCAGTACGGATCCTTCATGACAGCTCAAATGGAAGAGAGCTTTCTGCATCTGTGTAACATTGCCCATTTTCTCTTCCATTCCAGCTTCATTCTTTCCTTCGAACCTCTCAGTTTTACAATAATTCCAACAATGGGGTATATTTGGATGAGAACGGAGAGCTGGTGGTAGACCTGGTCATTGTGAACACGGTGGTTTTCTCCAATATGTCTGTTAGCAAAGTGATAGTTGGGAGTCTAGAAAGAGTGGGATCCTTAAATTTCAAGCTCATGATGAACCAGAATGCGATTGCAAAGATGGAAATGCTGAACAAGGTGGGGAAAAGACTTTATTTTGTTTTTGTTTTTTAAGGTCTTACCAAGAGGATTGCAGAATTGGGGCAGGGATAGGGTTGGGATGTCATCTCAGTTCTCCCAGAATGGAAATATTTATTTTTGGTTAGATGTTCATGTGTCTATGAAAAAAATATCCTTAACTATTCCAGTTAACTGTTTATCAAACTTCTACAAGGAAGCTAGATTTATATCATGCGACAAAGTGATTGATTTTGTCAAAACAGAAATCCATTCAACTTCCTTTTCAGTAGGTACACTGAGAATTTAAAATAAAATTGTAGTGGGAGAAAAACTAGAAGAGAAGATAAATAGGCAAACAGCAAGCAACCAAATCAGTTTCTTGTAGGCTTCGAATTTAGCAAAGCTAAACCTTGACTTGAAGATCCCCAAACTTTTCCTTTTACCTCTTTTAGGAAATAATTCATGTTGTGGGAGTTATTTTTCCCCCTCTTTCTGCCCAGCCCCTACCTTCTTCCAGATGTGTGGAAAGCTGTCCTGCTGGATTCATGAAGGTGGCTCAGGAAGGGAAGCCCATCTGCTGCTACAATTGTCGTCCATGTGTAGAACGAACCATCTCCACCATGGAAGGTAGGTGGCAGCAGTAGAAAGGGGCAGACTTTGGGGAGGATGATACAGCTCCCCTGAGATTCTCCATGAACATACATGTTGGAAGGCTTGGCCAGAATTGGTCCCACCTCTCTGAGTCTTGATCAAGATATACATTTAGTATATCATAGTGAATTATAACAAAATACCTTAGAGATTAATCTGGTATATAGATTAAGCAAACAGGGATAGAGATCATGAACATGCAGGATAAGTGAGGGCTGAATATTGTGAGAGAGATGGCATCTCTTGCTCTTTATCTTTTACAACACATCTTCCATGTTTCAAATTACTATTTCCTTCATTGCTCCGAACAGTGAGAGTCTCCAGATTCCAGAATATAATATTTAAACTTTGATTGGATCTTTGGAAGAGGATTGACCAAATTCTGGCAAGAGTCCATGTCTAGTGGGCACTTTGGACAACCACAGTTTCAGGTTGTAGCTACTTGCCTTTAATCAAAGGATTTCTTTCTTTGCTAAAGGATTCTCACAGAGTGTCTTTGATGTGCTCCACATTCTACTTGCTGGGTGTGTGAGTGTATGTGTGTGGGAGTTGGTAGCACTATGTTATACTCTTTTGATTGTGCCATCTGCTCAAGGGGTGCCCTTTTTGGTCAGCTTCAGGTGACTCCTGGGTTTATACTTCCTAAGGCTGACATTGCAGAGGTTCTCCTCTTAAAGTTATTTTCAAAGTCTTGGAGAGGAGAAGAGGATGGGGGAGGGGAGGGGAGGGGAGGAGAGGAATTGTGAGTTAGGGTTGAGCCAAAGTTCCTTATTGATCTTATTGGAAGATGTTCCTCTTTCTGATAACAAAAAAAATGAGGAATGCATTTTGATGTCCTCACTCCATATCCAGCTCATCGTTAAGGGCCACTCCACCTAACGTTTCTTTCTCCATGGCAAAAGTAGCGTTTATCCACTTCAGCTGGCATAAGCTATGCTAAGTGAACCTTCACATATATTTCATTCCATTGTAGGCTGGATCTCATTGGTGCCTTAAGGCACTGACAAAAGGCAGAGCTTCAGTTTTAAAAAGGTTCAGCAGTGGAAAGGTAAAATGGTGAAACTGCCTTCCTTCCTTGAATCCTTTCTTCTTCCCTCCTTCTCTCTTAACAAGTTCATTGGTGAAATGGTGACATAAAAAAAGAAAAGTAATATTGAGATTTCTAAATGGAGGGAAATGAAGAAACACATTGACTTCATCTTTACATATCTTTATAGATGTTCACACCAAAAACTATTTTACACAAACAATGCTTTTCATTAAAGGGCATGTTAAAGGGAGAAACTATTCTTGCTCTTTTTCAGATGCAGACAAATGTACCAAATGTCCAGAAGATCAACATCCAAACATCAATCGAGTTCACTGTATCCCCAAGATTAAAAGCTATCTTTCTTATAAGGAAAATCTGGGGATTATCCTGACTTTCATTGTCTTGTTCCTCTCTTTAATCACAGGCTTTAGTTTGTGGGTCTTCATTAAATTCATGGAAACACCAATTGTCAAAGCCAACAACCGGGACCTCTCCTACATTCTCCTGGCCTCTCTCCTGCTTTCCATCTTGACCTCCTTTCTGTTCATTGGCCGGCCAAGGAGAGTGACCTGCCTCCTCCGACAAACAACCTTCAGCATTATGTTTTCAATTGCCATTTCTTCAATCTTTGCCAAAACAGTCACAGTTGTGTTAGCCTTTTTGGCCACAAAACCAGGGAATAAAGTGCAGAGATGGTTGGGGAAGAGCTTGGCCAACTCCATTGTCTTTTCTTGTTCTGGTCTCCAAGTTGTCATCTGCAGCATCTGGTTGGGCACTTCCCCTCCATTCCCTGACTCTGACATGTACTCCCAACCTAGAGAGATCATCCTAAAATGCAGTGAAGGTGCTGTCACCATGTTTTATATTGCCCTCGGATACATGGGCTTCCTATCTGCTGTCTGTTTCATAGTGGCTTTTCTGTCCAGGAATCTCCCTGGGACCTTCAATGAAGCCAAGCTGATCTCCTTCAGCATGCTGGTCTTCTGCAGTGTCTGGGTGTCCTTTGTGCCAGCCTACCTGAATAACAAAGGAAAGTACATGGTGGCTGTGCAGGTCTTCTCCATCTTGGCCTCCAGTGCTGGATTGCTGGGCTGCATCTTCATCCCCAAGTGCTATATTATTATTTTTAGGCCAGATCTGAACACCAAAGGACATTTGATGTCAAAATAAAATAGAAAAAAATGACTTTTACAAATCTATTATTTTTCAAAAATGTCATTTAGTAGGCTTGATTAATAGATTTCGATCATTTAATGTTTGTTTTTTTATTTCTTTATTAAATCTAAATGTTGCACATCTTGGCTAGGGATGACTCTAGGCAGCTTACAACCCAGACAAAAGAAAACAAAAGATTAAAATAATAAATAGTAGCATTAACATTGATTTAAAATTGAGAAAGATGGAAGGAAGAGAGCAACATGCACATGGGGAGGAGGTATTCTTCTTATTCCCAAAGAAACCAATAGCAATGCACCATGTCTCATTTTAGTTACAATAGAGTAAAATCAGTTTCCAGATAGATGAGACTGTTTGGTAGGCAAATGGAGATATAAGGATTGCGGCTCATAATGACCGTGGAAATTTTTATCAGAACATCCCTATAGCAACCACTGAATCTGAAGATGCAAATGTTTCTTCTAACTAAGATCATTTTTTTTTTGCAGATCTAACAGAAGGGCAACAAATAACCTGAGATTGACCATCATTTATGAATGTGTATATATGGATCATTTTCTCCCTTTTTGTATCGTTTTCCCCTCCTTTCTGAAATGTATAAATATTTGTATAATTATTTAATAAACAAATAAACCCAACTCATACATGTGTAGCGGAGAGGGGAGTTGGGGTGGGATTGGCTCTGGCTGGGAGGGTTTGCTGGAGTTCTGCGGATTCGACGTGGAGGTTAGGAGCCCCCAACAGCCTCCACGGTGGCTGGTGGTGTGGCACGGTGCTTGGGGAGGCATTAAAAAGGAAGAGGAGGTTGACTGGGGGATAGCTTTTCTTCTTTTTTCCTGGTGGGGAAAGCCAGACAGAGGGAGAGTGAGGGAGGAGGTTGGCTGGATTTTGTTTTTATCCTTTTCGGTGGGGCAAGCCGGATGGAGAGGGAGGGATGGAGATAGAGAAGTTTCTTTCGAGCAAGCTTGGAGGAGAGAAGAGAAGAGAGAAGGAGAGGATTCAGTGGGAAAAGGCCAGAAAGAGAAGAGGAGATAGAATAAGGGAGGTTCCTATGAGCTGCTGAGAGAGACCAACCATCATCACATCACGTGAGCTGCTGCTGACAGAGATTGACCATCATCATCTCGTGTGAGCTGCCTTCTGACAGAGACTGACCATCATTATCTCATGTGAGTTGCTGCTGACAGAGGGCAATGGATGCCAATGATTCAGAAAGGGAGGAAGGGGGCACAGAAGGATTCCTGTCTCCTCCCTACTATTTTTTATTTTTGTAGCAATTTTAGCTTTGAAAATACTCCCTTGTTGGAGCAACGAGGTTGTAAAGGTGAGGATGAACTGGTAGGTTGGGAATTTTTTTTAATGGTGCTGCTGCAAAGCAAGAATGTTTTTTCCTGAAAGCTGAATTAAAAGATTGATAACTGCTAAAATCAGTATCTTCTAAGTAGCCCCCTCTCTCTTCCAGAAGAAGCAAAAAAAGGATTGCACTTCTTGGGTCAAAGTGAAGGTTATGGACTGCTGGAGAAATCCCATCTCGTAGCAGTTAAAGAGGTTGCTGTAGCTCTCGCTCTTCTTTCTCCCATTCCTTCTTTTCTTCCCTGATGGGAGGATGCTGGAGGTTCTTCGGCTGCAGCCCTGAGAGGGAGGGGTGATTGCATGGGTCGATGACTTGTTGCTGTGTGCTGATGACACCCAGGCATATGCAAAGTTTCCCATGTCTTGTTTAAATGTCTTTAGACAAACCGCAAAATAAATCTGGGTAAAGGCTGAGATTACCCAAGTTCTCTCCAAAGTTCTGTGTCTCTATGCCTGCCTGTTTCAATCAGAAAAAGAATTGCCGCTTTTTGGCAGTTGGAACAACTGAAGCCGCCTCCTTGTCCTCCTTCTCACAAGCAGACGACAGGCAGGGCTGGGGAGACCAGATCTTAGAGAATCTGAAGAAGGGAAGCTTTCGGCCTGGGGGAGGCTGGGGCAGGTGGAGGGACAACCTCACCCATGCATCAAGCAATGGGGATGACATGCCAGAGAGCCAGCAGAGTCCTCTCAGTCACTGGAAGTTTGTGAGTGTTGTATGGGGGGACAGTAATGTGAATCTGAGCAGATTCCAGTTACTCAAAGTCCTGGATTCCTTGTTCACGTGGTATCCCATGGCCGGGAGGATATTGGCCTAATGTAGGTTCAAACCATAGTCACAAGCCCAGACAAGCGTGCAGGAACATAAACCTCATTGGGGGCTCCCCACTTGACAATAGTTGGGAGGACCATATAGGGCAATCAAACAGAGAAAAGGTTTATGGGCTTGCTAGCTCTATAATTGGCTAAACAGCCCTAGCAGCCCATGTCTACCTCAATATTAGAAAACTGGCTTGTTTAGTAGTAAAAAGTATAAGCCAAACTTCAAACGCTACTCCTCTCCTGAATGAGGATCAGGAACAGCAAAGAACGGCAATTTTGCAGAACATCCTGGCCATGGACTTTATGCTATTCAACACGGCCCATGGCTGTGAGGAGTTTTCAGGTTTGTGTTGCTTTAAACTCACTGACAATTCCTTGACATCCTTTACCTGTGAATATGTACACTTACATCATTTGTTACTTAGTCTCTCCTGACATTTTGAGATACATAAATATGTGTGCATCTATTTATTATGTGTGGGCCTGTCTCTCAATATTACCGTGTTTCCCCAAAAGTAAGGCCTACACCGAAAATAAGCCCTTGTTTTGGGGTGAGGCACACACCTAAAAATCAAGCTAGGGAGGGGTTGGGGGTGTGGAGCTGCCCCATGTGCCCCACACACATTTATATTGGAGCCAGGCTTCTCCTTGCCAGCCCACTTCTTCTGCAGCATCTTCTGCAGCCAGGCCTGCATTTTTCATTCACAGGCCTTTCCAGAGAGCCACTGCAGCTGAGAACTGAGCTATGGATTGAATCCTTAGCTCGGTACTCAGCTGCAGATGCCTTTGGGAAAGACCATGCTTTGATGCTATGTTTTTTGCTTATTCTAGTTAGTTAGTAGTGGACATTTATATTTCCAAGCGGGGAGTGTGCTGTACTAGTCAGTTAGCTTAAGAACTGTATTAGAATGTTTAGCATTTACAGGGTTAATGTTGTATCATTGAGAGAACTGTATGTTAGAACATTTAGCATTTAAACAGTTAAATGCTGTTTCCTTAAGAGATGGCTTATGAGTAATATAGTTTTTGCTGTTAGTTAATTCTATAGTTCATCTAGATAGTGGGAGGAGTTAAAAAGTTATTGCAGGACATCCTGTTACGTGCTAGGGGAAAAAAATCTTTTATGTGAAACCAGCATGTGGATGCATGCATGGCATCTAAAACCATGCTAAAGCTGATATGGAGAATTACTGTTTTTTACCTATGAAAAATGGACAAATAGTGTAGAATATGTAGTGTTTCAATTTCAACCACTCTAATTGGATTTGGTGCTTCTTTCATTTTTCTCCTGATGGGCTCTTTCTCAGCAATCTCCATTTTTTAAAGCTCCAGAACAATTTTTATCCTTTTCTTGGCTTCTTGTCTCTTAGCCTCCCTTTCCAACTTCTCTGGGCTGAGGTGCTGAGCAGACTTTCCTCCTTCTGGTGAGGAATCTTCTTTAGCAGACATCTTTATAGCCTCTGCCTTTCTGACAGGATTGGCATACAGGTATCTTTGCCACTTCTAAGTTGTGTGACTGCCCTAGCCCCACCTAGCCTATCCATTGTTGCCAGTTTCTGTGGGGAAAAAAATTAAGGACCTGTGGTTGGTATGTGACCTCTGCTGATTATCAGAGGAATACTTTTTTTTAAAAAAAACCCCACCTCTTGATTCCCTTCTAGTATTATATAATAGTGGAAAAGGTGTCCTCAGAATTAAATCTTCACTGCCTCTGAGCTGCTTCAGTTCTGAAGAGACCCAGTTATGGGGGAGCAACTCCTAGCCAATTTGCTCTCCTTGCTCCCTTCCTCCCTCTGGGGAATTAGAAGAGGATTGAAGGGAAAATCCTCACTACCTATGGTTAGAGTGTCATCTCTGCCAGTGGACAGTGGAAACAAATCTTTCTTCTTAAAGGAGGGAAAATTCCTTCCAAAGTGCAGTATCCTACTTCTTGTGGAATCAGATGTTGGACCCAAAGAAAGTAACAAACTCTTACTACAGTATTTATTAGCATGTACCAGAGGAACTTTCTCAAATACTGTGTTTCCCTGAAAATAAGACTGGATCTTTTTTTTTGCCTCCAAAAGATGCATCAGGTCTTATTTTCGGAGGACGTCTTACTCACCTCTGGTACCAACAGCCCTTACACCACTATAAAGCCCAGGAAATGACTCATATAGCTC
This sequence comes from Crotalus tigris, assembly GCF_016545835.1. Classification (NCBI taxonomy): domain Eukaryota; kingdom Metazoa; phylum Chordata; class Lepidosauria; order Squamata; family Viperidae; genus Crotalus; species Crotalus tigris. Next base: position 27,534 of record NW_024096481.1, read on the forward strand.
TTGTCTTGAAGAGTTGCGTAAGCTAAATATTGGTTGACATGTGTGCTGAGGAAAAGGAAGAAAACCAATAGTTTAAAAAACATAATATTTATTCATTTTTTTGTTTACTTATTTATTCATTATTAGTGTATTTGATGATTATCTTGAATCTTCATCTAACTAACAAACTTCACATATTTATTTCCTTCAGTTTTAATAAACATAAGTTGTCAAGCAAATCCAAAGGAAGAATATATAACCAATAATAATGGATAATTAGAAGTTACCAACCTAAGAAACAATTTCACAATTATTCCCCTGCTTTTGCCATTAGATCTTCCTTAGTGTTTAGATCTGGTCTCAGGATGATAATGTAGCACTTGGGAAGAAGATGCAGCCCAACAGTCCAGCACTGGAAGCCAAGATGGAGAAGGTCTGCACGGCCACCATGTATTTTCCTTTAGTGCTCAGGTAGGTGGGGAGGAAGGAGACCCAGACACTGCAGAAGACCAGCATGCTGAAGGTGATCAGCTTGGCTTCATTGAAAGCTCCAGGCAGGTTCCTGGCCAGGAAAGCCACCGTGAAGCAAATTGCAGCAAGGAAGCCCATGTAGCCAAGGACAACATAAAACATGGTGACAGAGCCTTTGTTGCATTGAAGGATAATCTCTTCAGACTGGGAGTAGAGATCAGAGTCAGGAAATGGGGAAGAAACTCCCAACCACGGGGCACAGAGGAGAATTTGGACAGCAGAACAAGAAATGATGATGGAGTTGGCCAAGCTCTTCCCCAACCATCTCTTCACTTTATTGCCTGGTTTTGAACTAGGAATGCCAGCACTACTGTGATAGTTTTGGCCAACACAGACGGCACGGCTACTGAGAAGACAATGCTGAACACTGTTTGTCGGAGAAGGCAGGTGGCTTTCCTTGGTTGGCCAATGAAGAACAAGGAGGATAAGAAACAAAGCAGAAGGGAGACCAGGAGGATGTAGGAGAGGTCCCAGTTGTTTGCTTTGACAATAGGAGTTTCAAGGTATTTAATGAATACGATTAAAACAAAGCCTGTGATTAGGAACAAGAGTAGAGCAAAGGAGATGAGGATGATGCTGAGATGTTCTTCATAAGACAGGAAGTTAATTCTTTTGGGGATACACTGGACTCGGTTCTCAATTGGATATTGATCATCTGGGCATTTGGTGCATTTTTTGGTATCTGAGAAAAGAAAGTAATATTTCTTTTATAATCTTTCAAATTTCAAGAAGAACGTTGGATAAGATGTGATACAGAGAGACAGAAAAGTCTCAGTAAATGGGATATACTTATACTACAACAACAACAAAAATCCGCAATACATACAACTATAAAAAGAACAACAACAACAACATAAAATTAAAAGAGCTATCTGGTGCTAAAAACTCCCTTCTCTGAGGTAATCCACCAGATTCTTATCCTGCACTGTACTTACCTTATCCCAAATGGTTGGCAGAAGTAACAAGTCTCCAGACGTTTAAGAGGATGGGGGACTTATTCAATTTCAAGGGGGAGTAAGTCCAGTAGGGCAGGAACTGCAGCAGAAAAGGCAGGCTTCTGATGATCCATAAAGTGGGAATCTTTTAGGGAATGGATTGTTTGCATGCCAATTATATCTGCTCTGGTGGGACAAGCAGGTATCCTCAAGCAGAGGAAACCCTGCAGATACCCTGGTTCTGTCTCATGGAGGGTTTGAAAGGTGAATTTAATTGCACCTGGAAAGAAACTGGGATTCTGTGGAGATTGCACAGCAGGGATGTTCTATGGAAGAACACACGGAAACTCAACACTGTGCACGCCTTTGCATTCTGGACCATTTTATAAATTCCAGCTGGTTTTCAAGAGCAACCCTATGAGTATGGGATAAAAAGATAGAAACAGAAAACTGATGGCAGAAAAAGACCTAGTGCTGCATCGAGTCTGCCCTTTGAGTTTTTTGTTTTCTTACTTATTTAATATTTCAATTCATTTTTTTCAAAAAAAATTCAGATGATGGACATATGTTTATCCCAAAAAGGTTTAAACTCAGTTACTGATGAGTGACCCATCAACCATGCTCTCAATATACTGCTCCAAAAATACTGGACAGAGGATAAATTTGTCTAACATGGTTGGATCCATGAAGAACCACTTGAGAAGGGTTGCAACACTGACTATTTCAGGACAGGTTGTATAGTCCCCTTCACAAAAACACCATTGACTATCCTGAAATTGAGAGCGTCTCCTAACTATTAGGCCTTCTAGAAATTCCTTAAAATGTGATTCTTTCAATGGTCCTGGGGATCTCCTGGTAACAGGGCCCCGTGTGCTGGTTTCATGGTAGGTAGCATCTTGATGTATTCCTCTCTTGCTTTCTTAGCATTTATACCTCAATGTTTTAATTTTTATTATTGGTTTAATTGTATCCCACCAAGAGTCACTTTGTGTGAAATAGCCATATATACCTGATAAATAAATTTGAAAAAACATCTCAACGAAGATTAATTCATAAATAAATTCAACAACAGGAACTGAGTGTGTTATTTGTATTTTTACCCTGTAAAAATGAGAAGGTGAAGCAATATGTTTCCATATTCTCTCGATTTGGCAAATTTTTAAAGAGAATGAATTCAACATTGGTATCAAAGGACATTTAGTAGATTGGTCTTTAACGGCCTTTAAGAAAGCCGTTAAAAATCTCCTGTTCCGGCAGGCCTGGGGCTGATGTCCTCGGCGGGCCGGGATATGATCGGACTCGCGGTATGACTGGATTATTTTATGTTATTGTTTTATGACTGTTTTTAATTTTGTACGCCGCCCTGAGTCCTTTGGGATTGGGCGGCATATAAATATTTGTAAATAAATAAATAAATAAATTAGTTCTCTGTTTCCTCCTTCTTTCTGTTCATTTTAATCCCAACACTGCATGTAGAATTTTTTTCCTTTCAGGAGCACAACTATATTGCTTTTTTGGGGGAGGGGGGGTGTTATATCTTACTACAGTATTTAACAAGAAAGAAAATTGGAAAGATAAGAAAAGGTGGAAAGGAAATATCTACTTGATGATTTTATGCTGAATTCTCTGTTTGGTTTTCATTGTTCCTTTAACCCAACATCTCTCCCTCTATTGTTCCTCCCAATTAGATATCTCAGCTTATAAGGATAAATGATCTTACTAAAGATTAACTGATTAAATGAATAATTGATCGATGCATCTATCAGTTTGTAATGTAAAGTCGGTTTAGGCAGGGCTTTTTTTCTCATAGAGCGCCCAGAATGGAGTTCCGGCAACTTTTTGGGATGGAATCTTGTAGGGTAGGAAAGGCGGGTTGTATGATGTGTATGAGTTCTGGCACCTCTTTTTGGGGGGGAAAAAGCACTGGGTTTAGGTAAACAAAACCCATTGATCAAAAATTATTCCTCAAGTTACAAAGAATACACATATTTCTAAGAAAGATAAATATGGACAGAAACATCCGAACTGGGAAATGAAAGAGAGATTTTCCATGCAATCCACAATATCCTTTTTCTTACCTTATCCTTCAAGATATTTTTCTTATAAATCCCATTTAGGGAAGAAATTGGACACCATTAAAATTGAGAACTAAACAATCAAATTTACATGTGTCTTTAAGAGGCATATTGAACAAAGTTTCCCTGTGGTGTCACCCACCTTCCTGAGTGGAGATGGTCCCCTCTGGACAAGGAATGCAGTCGTAGCAGCAAACTGGCTCTCCTTCTCGAGCCTGTTTGACAAATACAGGATGGCATTTTCCCACACATTTAGACTGAGGCAGAGACTAAACAGAAAAAGGAGAAATGCCACAGAAAATATGTCAGGAATGACCATCCATGTAAAGATGGAGGTAGACATGAACATCAGCCAAGTCATCTCTGGGTTTCAAGTAGGCAAATATGAAATCTCTGACCACTTCCAAATGGTTGCAGGAGAGACAATTGCAGGCAGATGCCTCATTCAGTCCCTCTCTTTTTCTTCTGACATATCAGATTACAAAAAAAAAAAACCTTTCTACTTAACAAAGTCTGAGGGATGAAATTGAGAAAAGATTTAAGCATTAACTGACAACGGGTGGGTTCCTCCTCATAGTGGAATTAGCATGCATTCCTCCAGTCTTCATACATGCTTGATTTTAAAATAAGATATCCAAACATACTAATTTTGGAATGACGTTTATCATAAAAGATTCATTTTTTATTCCATTAGATTTATTGAAATAGAATAAAACCATGATCAAGAAAAGCTCTTCTGACCAGCAGAATCTGGAAAGATTTCTTCTCAAGTGCATAAAACTTTGCAAAGCTGCTTCCCTTTGAACATGGTCCAAAATTATCTCCCAGTTAAGATAAAAAAAAGGAAAATTTCTTTACAAATAAGGGCTGTCAACCCTAAAGATGAACTTTATTTGTATATATATATATATATATGTTCGGTTTATATGGCTGCCATGCTGGTGAACTAAAACCGACTGACTAGTTTCTAAAACTATAGTGAGGTGAGATGGAGGTGAGGTCATGAGAATGTGTCCCTCAAAAAGGGTGAGTCATGGATCACGTGATGCACCACATGGGTCATGAGTGTGAGCCTTATGTGTGAAAGGGATATTCAACACACGGTATCCAACACAAGGTCCTTTCTGTTGAGAGAATACAATTAGGTGACACAATATGACAGGGAAATACACACTCATATTTATTATTAGTTTGATCTGTAGCCTCGCAGTGTGTCCTAAGGCAGCTAACAATGAAGATAAACAATTGCATTCAAGGGATTTTCAGATGAAGTGCACTCTTACAAGCCAATGACCAAATCTAAGTAACATTTCTCTCTAAATTGTTCCTTTTTATTTCTGAATTTTTTCCACCAAAGTGATGCTTCAGTACTTCAGTAAGCCAATCTTTTGGATGACAAAGTTGTCGGCTAGGTTGGTTTTGCATGGATTTTTATTATTTTATTTGAGACAATACTGATATTGACAATAGATGTACCATTTAAACAATGGAAAAAAAGTTTTTTATAGAAGGACACATCCAAACAGTTTTTCATCATATACAGCAATACTTTGCAGGGGCCAAGTGTACCTGTGTGTACCTCAAGGTCCAGTCCACCATCCAAGTACTAATCAAAGTCAACTCTACGTAGCATCTCTACTCAGTCCGGATTAGGTAGCCAGGATTAACGCTAAAGAAGTTGACATGCCATCATTTCACCTTCAGAAGACACAGGATTTTTAATCTGAAAGAATGGCTGGGCTGGGCTAGGATTGGATTGGATTTCATTTTATGTCCTTTTTTTAAGGTTTTGGGTAATCAACTTGCTGTCCCATAGTTTTTCATAAAACCCATTTTAAAAAACCAAACAAATGCAGCTTCCTCTGGGCCACGTTTGAACACATTATGGTGTTCTCCTCATATTCTCTGCATTACAGTGTGAATAATCAGGGATCAAATTCAAACAGCTTTGTGAGAGATTTGGAGGAGAAGCGTGAGACTTATCAAACTGCCTTCTTCTCAGAGAGAAGCACCACAAATTCCTTTCAGTATTTCAGAAGAGGTGAGCTTGGTTGATTTAAAAATACCTCTGAGGGATTACAGGGTGGAAGCAGGATACGTGAAAAGTCCTCGTGAAGCTTTGCTTCATTTCCATGATGCAACTTCACTGGGATAACTGAAACTAAAATGTTCCTTCTCTCAAGCCTAACTCTTCGTCCCAGACAACAAAATGCCATAAGTATGAATGAATACAAGCCCTGGTCAATTCAAATGTCCTTCTAACAACTGCTAAATAGTATCAACTTCTTCACACAGGAATATAGGCAACTTCTTTTCAAACAGTGTCCCTCAATTATTTTTAAACCTAAATTTAAGTCATAGTCTCCACTTATTTTATTATTCTCTATCTTACTTAACTTGATTACTAAACACCAAGTCAGTTTGCATCTGTGCTTTCCTCATTACCGTTGCTGCACCCACTCATTACACAAAGTAATTGTCCGTTTCTTGGGAAATAGCAGGAGTTTGACATTATTTCAAGGTTTCAAGGCACTTTTATTGATGCAACTTCCACAATTTCCTCATTAATTGCTTTCTGTGGCTCTTGGGCAAAGAACCACATTATTAAATATGAATTTCCTTTCTTTTTAGGGCTGCCAATTTTGCCATTTTCAGTCTCACTGGTCTCCTACTCTTTAGTGCACCTGTGGTTAATTGATTTCTAAGTTTGCATGTTCATCTTCTATCAGGTCCTGTATCAAGGCTATTTGATGGGAGTCCACAGAAATTGGCCCCAACCCTCAAGGCAATGACTCGATAGGTAGAGAAAATGCCAAATCCAGTCTGAACATCTGGCTGACTGTGCAATGATCAATCAGTATTAATAATAATAATAATAATAATAATAATAATAATAATAGTAATAATAATAATAATAATTGTAGTCAATCCATGCCATATTCAGGTTGGTCTTCCTTCTCTTGGAAAACTGCAAGAGAAGGAAGACCAACCTGAATGTGGCATGGATTGACTACAAAAAGGCATTTGACTCTCTGCCACATGATTGGATAATAAAGTGCCTAGAAATAACAGGAGTCAGTAGAAACATCAGAAAATTTGTGCAAAGATCGATGGCACAATGGAAGACACAGTTGCAGATCAATGGTGAGAGGCTGGGAGAGGTTAATATCAAGAGAGGAATATTTCAAGGAGATTCATTATCACCATTACTATTTGTTATTGCACTGTTTCCTCTGTCAACAATACTGAATAACTCAGGACATGGCTATCAAACATCAAAAACATCTGCCAGACTATCCCACTCCTTTATATGGATGATCTGAAGCTGTATGGAAAAACATCATCTGAAATAGAATCGCTGCTCAACACTGTCCGTATATATAGCCAAGATATTGTAATGGAGTTTGGCTTGGACAAATGTGCCACACTTACTATCAAACAAGGAAAAATAATGAAAACTGAAGGAATCAAGATGCCCCACGAAAATAACATTAAGAGTCTGGATGAGGAAGAGTACTACAAATACTTGGGTATCCTTCAAGCTGACAACAACAAGCACACTGAAGTCAAGAAAAAGATTAGAGGTGAATACATCAAGAGAGTGAAGAAGATCTTAAAATCCAAACTCAATGGAGGAAATACCATAAAGGCAATCAACACCTGGGCAATCCCAGTCATTAGGTACACAGCTGGAATAGTGGACTGGACTCAAGCAGAACTAAAAGCAATGGATAGGCAGACCAGAAAAATAATGACAATGAATCATGCCCTTCATCCACGCAGTGACATTGATAGACTTTATCTACCAAGGCAAATAGGTGGGCGTGGAATGCTACAAGTACATCAGATGGTTGAAGAAGAAAAAATGGCTTTGGAAGAATATCTGAAGAACAATGATGAAGATGGACTGAAATTAATATATCAGGAAGGCTTACTAACTACTGGAGAGACCAAACTGGCCTACAAGAAAGACCAAATGAAGAACAGAATAGAGGCATGGGAAGACAAAGCACTAAATGGCCAATACATTAAAAAAATAGCTGGGAAAGCAGATAATAATAAAACCTGGCAATGGCTAAGAGCAGGAAAATTGAAGAAAGAGACCGAGGGATTAATTCTGGCTGCACAAGACCAAGCCTTAAGGACAAATGCATACAAAGTCAAAATTGAGAAGACAGCAACAGACAGTAAGTGCCGCCTATGCACAGAAGCTGAAGAAACAGTGGACCACTTGGTAAGCTGTTGCACGAAGATTGCACAGACTGATTACAAGCAGCGACATGACAAAGTAGCAACAATGGTGCATTGGAAGATCTGCAAAAAATATCATTTGCCTGTAAGCAAAAACTGGTGGGATCATAAAATAGAGAAAGTCATAGAAATGATAAAATTAAACTGCTCTGGGACTTCAGAATTCAAACAGACAAGCACCTGCAACATAACACCCCAGACTTAACAATTGTCGATAAGAAAGACAAAAAAGTCTGGCTAGTGGACGTGGCAATGCCTGGAGACAGCAGAATAGACGAGAAAGAACTGGAGAAGATAACAAAATACAAAGACTACAAATAGAAATAGAAAGACTGTGGCAAAAGCAAGCAAGGGTAGTACCAATAGTAATAGGCTCCTTGGGTGCAATCCCAAAACAACTGGAGCACCACTTGAACACCATTGGCATTGACAAATTCGCTATTAGTCAATTGCAAAAGGCAGCCTTATTAGGAACTGCTTCCATCCTGCGACGATATCTGTAATACCATCAAACATCCACATCTGCCTATCACAGGTCCTGGGTAAGGACTCGATAGGTAGACAAAATGCCAAATCCAGTCTGAACATCTGGCTGACTGTGCGATGATCGATAATAATAATAATAATAAGAAGAAGAAGAAGAATGTTGGAAGGGACCTTGTAGGTCTTCTATTCCAACGATGTGCTAAGGCCGGAAACTCTATACCATTTCAGACAAATGGCTGTACCGTTTCTTCTTAAAAACATCCAGTGTTGGAGCATTCACCACTTCTGGAGGCAGGTTGTTCCACTGATTAATTGTTCTCACTGTCAGGAAGTTTCTCCTAGGTTGCTTCTCTCCTTGATTAGTTTCCACCCATTGCTTCTTGTCCTGCCTTCAGGCGTCTTGGAAAATAGCTTGACTCCCTCTTCTTTGGGGCAGCCCCTGAGATATTGGAACACTGCTATCATGTCCCCCCTCGTCCTTCTCTTCATTAAACTAGACATGCCCAATTCCAGCAACTGTTCCTTATATGTTTTAGCCTCCAGTCCCCTAATCATCTTTGTTGCTCTTCTCTGTACTCTTTCTAGAGTCTCAACATCTTTTTTACATCATGGTGACCAAAATTGGATGCAGTATTCCACGTGTGGCCTAACCAAGGCATTGTAAAGTGGTACTAACACTTCAAGTGATCTAGATTCTATCCCTCTGTTAATGAAGCCCAGCACTGTGTTGGCCTTTTTGGCAGCTGCAGCACACTGCTGGCTCATATTTAAGTGATTGTCCACTAGGACTCTGAGGTCCCTCTCACAGTTACTATTATTGAGCAAGGTACCCCGATACTATACCTATACATTTGGTTTTTCTTGCCTAAATGTAGAACCTTACTTTTTTCACCATTGAATTTCATTTTGTTAGAAAGTGCCCAGGGTTGAAGTCTGTCTAGATCCTCCTGTATCCTAAGCCTGTCTTCTGGAGTGTTGGCTATTCCTGCCAGCTTGATCCCAATAGACTGTTTCTCTAAAGTGCAATCCAAGATATTGATCTCCCTCTTTCTTAAATAATTGTCATTCAAAATAATAGATGTATTACATCTTCTATTTCTGGAACTCCACAAATACAAGTATATTCATTGTAAGGAGTTTGGAAGATTCAACTCAATACTTGGAAGGTACATTTGTAGCAGCTGATGCCTTTCAGTGTGCCAGCCTTACTGAAGACGCCCTACTTTTCTCTATTTTAACCATCCTGGATTCTCTCTGCAGCATTTTTTTAGGTTTTTCTGAAGTGGCAAAAAAGACAGGCAGATGACAGTTCCCAATATAAAATGAAGAATGTTTTAAATGAAATTTGTTTGTTCTAATAGCATTTGGGCACTCTTATTAGTTTAACAAAGGGAAGGACGAGGGGTGACATGATAACAGTGTTTAAATATCTCAGGGGCTGCCCCAAAGAAGAGGGAGTCAAGCTCTTCTCCAAAGGACCTGAAGGCAGGATGAGAAGCAACGGATGGAAACTAACTAACTAATTAACCAGTGGAACAACCTTCCTCCAGAAGCTGTGAATGCTCCAACACTGGAAGTGTTTAAGAAGAGATTGGACAGCCATTTGTCTGAAATGGTATAGGGGTTCCTGCCTGAGCAGTGGGTTGGACTAGATGACCTCCAAGGTCCCTTCCAATATCATCATCATCACTATTATTACTATTGTTATTATTTTCCATACCATTAATTTTAATAAAAATATTTATATACCCCAATTTTATAAATTGTATAAATTCCCAATTCTGCTCTGAGGGCAGCAGTTGAAGTCCTTTCATCCACCCTCAAGATACTTCTCAGATATGTGATCTAATTTGTTCTAATAGTGATATAAATTAAATCCCAAAGTTCAGCTCAACATAAGTGCATAATAGTAACAGTGGTATTTTGTATTTAATAACTCAGTCTAAGGAAGCTGCATACCTATGAGGTTTTTTTTAAAAAAATTAACAGTGCATTCACGTGTGCCTTCTAAGTGAGCTCCTTTGATGTTGAGGGAGCCCAGATCCAGTCCCAGAGAAAATTCCCCCAGGTAAGGAAAGGTGTGAACTTGCTCTGTTGCCTCCTCATCGATTAGCCCTATAGGGCAATGCTGTCATTTTCCAAGAACCATCACTTTTGACTTTGACTCATCTAAAATCAGATAATTATTAAGAGAATAGCATCCAAGTCCTCTTAACAGCACATGCAACCCAAATGTCATATTGGCATCACCTTTTTCTTCAGTTTTGGTACATATCAATCCTACTTCTCATGGCTCCATTGAGCCCCAAACACACTCTCAAGCAAATGAACAAAAATGGGATGGAAGGGACTATGGAGTGTTCCTCAATTATTTTTAAACCTAAATTTAAGTCCTAGTCTCCACTTATTTTATTATTTTCTACCTTACTTAACTTGATTACTAAACACCAAGTCAGTTTGCATCTGTGCTTTCCTCATTACCGTTGCTGCACCCACTCATTACACAAAGTAATTGTCCGTTTCTTGGGAAATAGCAGGAGTTTGACATTATTTCAAGGTTTCAAGGCACTTCCACAATTTCCTCATTAACTGCTTTCTGTGGCTCTTGGGCACAGAACCACATTATTAAATATGAATTTCCTTTCTTTTTAGGGCTGCCAATTTTGCCATTTTCAGTCTCACTGGTCTCCTACTCTTTAGCGCACCTGTGGTTAATTGATTTCTAAGTTTGCATGTTCATCTTCTATCAGGTCCTGTATCAAGGCTATTTGATGGGACTCCACAGAAATTGGCTCCAGCCCTCAAGGCAATGACTCGATAGGTAGAGAAAATGCCAAATCCAGTCTGAACATCTGGCTGACTGTGCGATGATCAATCAGTAATAATAATAATAACAATAACAACAACAACAACAACAACAATAATAATAAAGTTGGAAGAGACCTTTTAGGTCTTCTAGTCCAACCATGTGCTAAGGCAGGAAACTCTATACCATTTCAGACAATTGGCTTCTTCAAAACTTCCAGTATTGGAGAATTTACTGCTTCTGGAGGCAGGTTGTTCCACTGATTAATTGTTCTCACTGTCAGGAAGTTTCTCCTTAGTTATAGGTTGCTTCTCTCCTTGATTAGTTTCCACCCGTTGCTTCTTGTCCTGCCTTCAGGTGCTTTGGAAAATAGCTTGACTCCCTCTTCTTTGGGGCAGCCCCTGAGATATTGGAACACTGCTATCATGTCCCCCCTCGTCCTTCTCTTCATTAAACTAGACATGCCCAATTCCAGCAACTGTTCCTTATACGTTTTAGCCTCCAGTCCCCTGATCATCTTTGTTGCTCTTCTCTGTACTCTTTCTAGAGTCTCAACATCTTTTTTACATCATGATGACCAAAATTGGATGTAGTATTCCACGTGTGGCCTTACTAAGGCATTGTAAAGTGGTACTAACACTTCAAGTGATCTAGATTCTATCCCTCTGTTAATGCAGCCCAGCACTGTGTTGGCCTTTTTGGCAGCTGCAGCACACTGCTGGCTCATATTTAAGTGATTGTCCACTAGGACTCCGAGGTCCCTCTCACAATTACTACTATTGAGCAAGGTAGCCCCTATACTATACCTGTACATTTGGTTTTTCTTGCCTAAAGTAGAACCTTACTTTTTTCACCATTGAATTTCATTTTGTTAGATAGTGCCCAGTGTTGAAGTCTGTCCAGATCCTCTTGTATCCTAAGCCTGTCTTCTGGAGTGTTGGCTATTCCTGCCAGCTTGATCCCAATAAAATGTTTCTCTGAAGTGCAATCCAAGATATTGATCTCCCTCTTTCTTAAATAATTGTCATTCAAAATAATAGATGTATTACATCTTCTATTTCTGGAACTCCACAAGTATATTCATTGTAAGGAGTTTGGAAGATTCAACTCAATACTTGGAAGGTACATTTGTAGCAGCTGATGCCTTTCAGTGTGCCAGCCTTACTGAAGACGCCCTACTTTTCTCTATTTTAACCATCCTGGATTCTTTGTGCAGCATTTTTTTAGGTTTTTCTCGAGGGGCAAAAAAGACAGGCAGATGGCAGTTCCCAATATAAAATGAAGAATGTTTTAAATGAAATTTGTTTGTTCTAATAGCATTTGGGCACTCTTATTAGTTTAACGAAGAGAAGGACGAGGGGTGACATGATAACAGTGTTCCAATATCTCAGGGGCTGCTCCAAAGAAGAGGGAGTCAAGCTCATCTCCAAAGGACCTGAAGGCAGGATGAGAAGCAACGGATGGAAACTAACTAACTAATTAACCAGTGGAACAACCTTCCTCCAGAAGCTGTGAATGCTCCAACACTGGAAGTGTTTAAGAAGAGATTGGACAGCCATTTGTCTGAAATGGTATAGGGTTTCCTGCCTGAGCAGTGGGTTGGACTAGATGACCTCCAGGACCCCTTCCAATATCATCATCATCATCATCACTATTATTACTATTATTATTATTTTCCATACCATTAATTTTAATAAAAATATTTATATACCCCAATTTTATAAATTGTATAAATTCCCAATTCTGCTCTGAGGGCAGCAGTTGAAGTCCTTTCATCCACCCTCAAGATACTTCTCAGATATGTGATCTAATTTGTTCTAATAGTGATATAAATTAAATCCCAAAGTTCAGCTCAATATAAGTGCATAATAGTAACGTGGTATTTTGTATTTAATAACTCAGTCTAAGGAAGCTGCATACCTATGAGGTTTTTTTTAAAAAAATTAACAGTGCATTCACGTGTGCCTTCTAAGTGAGCTCCTTTGATGTTGAGGGAGCCCAGATCCAGTCCCAGAGAAAATTCCCCCAGGTAAGGAAAGGTGTGAACTTGCTCTGTTGCCTCCTCATCGATTAGCCCTATAGGGCAATGCTGTCATTTTCCAAGAACCATCACTTTTGACTTTGACTCATCTAAAATCAGATAATTATTAAGAGAATAGCATCCAAGTCCTCTTAACAGCACATGCAACCCAAATGTCATATTGGCATCACCTTTTTCTTCAGTTTTGGTACATATCAATCCTACTTCTCATGGCTCCATTGAGCCCCAAACACACTCTCAAGCAAATGAACAAAAATGGGATGGAAGGGACTATGGAGTGTTCCTCAATTATTTTTAAACCTAAATTTAAGTCATAGTCTCCACTTATTTTATTATTCTCTACCTTACTTAACTTGATTACTAAACACCAAGTCAGTTTGCATCTGTGCTTTCCTCATTACCGTTGCTGCACCCACTCATTACACAAAGTAATTGTCCGTTTCTTGGGAAATAGCAGGAGTTTGACATTATTTCAAGGTTTCAAGGCACTTCCACAATTTCCTCATTAACTGCTTTCTGTGGCTCTTGGGCAAAGAACTACATTATTAAATATGAATTTCCTTTCTTTTTAGGGCTGCCAATTTTGCCATTTTCAGTCTCACTGGTCTCCTACTCTTTAGCGCACCTGTGGTTAATTGATTTCTAAGTTTGCATGTTCATCTTCTATCAGGTCTTGTATCAAGGCTATTTGATGGGAGTCCACAGAAATTGGCTCCAGCCCTCAAGGCAATGACTCGATAGGTAGAGAAAATGCCAAATCCAGTCTGAACATCTGGCTGCTGTGCGATGATCAATCAGTAATAATAATAATAATAATAATAATAATAATAATAATAATAATAATAATAATAAAGTTGGAAGGGACCTTGTAGGTCTTCTAGTCCAACCATGTGCTAAGGCAGGAAACTCTATACCATTTCAGACAAATGGCTTCTTCAAAACTTCCAGTATTGGAGAATTTACTGCTTCTGGAGGCAGGTTGTTCCACTGATTAATTGTTCTCACTGTCAGGAAGTTTCTCCTTAGTTCTAGGTTGCTTCTCTCCTTGATTAGTTTCCACCCGTTGCTTCTTGTCCTGCCTTCAGGTGCTTTGAAAAATAGCTTGACTCCCTCTTCTTTGTGGCAGCCCCTGAGATATTGGAACACTGCTATCATGTCCCCCCTAGTCCTTCTCTTCATTAACTAGACATGCCCAATTTCCAGCAACTGTCCTTATATGTTTTAGCCTCCAGTCCCCTAATCATCTTTGTTGCTCTTTTCTCTGTACTCGTCTATAGTCCTCAACATCTTTTTTACATCATGGTGACCAAAATTGGTGCAGTATTCCAACGTGTTGGGCCTACCAAGGCATTGTAAAGTGATACTACACTTCAGTGAACTAAATTCTATCCTCTGTTAAATGCAGCCCATCACTTGTTGGCCTTTTGGCACTGCAGCACAGAGCTGCTGGCTCGTATTTAAGTGATTGTCCAATAGAACTCTGAGGTCCCTCTCACAGTTTACTATATTGAGCAAGGTATCCCCCCGATCTATACTATACATTTGGTTTTTCTTGCCTAAATGTAGAACCTTACTTTTTTCACCGTTGAATTTCATTTTGTTAGATAGTGCCCAGTGTTGAAGTCTGTCCAGATCCTCTTGTATCCTAAGCCTGTCTTCTGGAGTGTTGGCTATTCCTGCCAGCTTGATCCCAATAGACTGTTTCTCTAAAGTGCAATCCAAGATATTGATCTCCCTCTTTCTTAAATAATTGTCATTCAAAATAATAGATGTATTACATCTTCTATTTCTGGAACTCCACAAATACGTATATTTATTGTAAAGAGTTTGGAAGATTCAACTCAATACTTGGAAGGTACATTTTTAGCAGCTGATGCCTTTCAGTGTGCCAGCCTTACTGAAGACGCCCTACTTTTCTCTATTTTAACCATCCTGGATTCTTTGTGCAGCATTTTTTAGGTTTTTCTCAAGTGGCAAAAAAGACAGGCAGATGACAGTTCCCAATATAAAATCAAGAATGTTTTAAATGAAATTTGTTTGTTCTAATAGTATTTGGGCACTCTTATTAGTTTAATGAAGAGAAGGACGAGGGGTGACATGATAACAGTGTTCCAATATCTCAGGGGCTGCTCCAAAGAAGAGGGAGTCAAGCTCTTCTCCAAAGGACCTGAAGGCAGGATGAGAAGCAACGGATGGAAACTAACTAACTAATTAACCAGTGGAACAACCTTCCTCCAGAAGCTGTGAATGCTCCAACACTGGAAGTGTTTAAGAAGAGATTGGACAGCCATTTGTCTGAAATGGTATAGGGTTTCCTGCCTGAGCAGTGGGTTGGACTAGATGACCTCCAAGGTCCCTTCCAATATCATCATCATCATCATATCTATTATTACTATTGTTATTATTTTCCATACCATTAATTTTAATAAAAATATTTATATACCCCAATTTTATAAATTGTATAAATTCCCAATTCTGCTCTGAGGGCAGCAGTTGAAGTCCTTTCATCCACCCTCAAGATACTTCTCAGATATGTGATCTAATTTGTTCTAATAGTGATATAAATTAAATCCCAAAGTTCAGCTCAATATAAGTGCATAATAGAACGGTGATATTTTGTATTTAATAATTCCGTCTAAGGAAGCTGCATACCTATGATTTTTTTTAAAAAAAAATGAACAGTGCATTCACTTGTGCCTTCTAAGTGAGCTCCTTTGATGTTGAGGGAGCCCAGATCCAGTCCCAGAGAAAATTCCCCCAGGTAAGGAAAGGTGTGAACTTGCTCTGTTGCCTCCTCATCGATTAGCCCTATAGGGCAATGCTGTCATTTTCCAAGAACCATCACTTTTGACTTTGACTCATCTAAAATCAGATAATTATTATGAGAATAGGATCCAAGTCCTCTTAACAGCACATGCAACCCAAATGTCATATTGGCATCACCTTTTTCTTCAGTTTTGGTACATATCAATCCTACTTCTCATGGCTCCATTGAGCCCCAAACACACTCTCAAGCAAATGAACAAAAATGGGATGGAAGGGACTATGGAGTGTTCCTCAATTATTTTTAAACCTAAATTTAAGTCATAGTCTCCACTTATTTTATTATTCTCTACCTTACTTAACTTGATTACTAAACACCAAGTCAGTTTGCATCTGTAATTGTCCGTTTCTTGGGAAATAGCAGGAGTTTGACATTATTTCAAGGTTTCAAGGCACTTCCACAATTTCCTCATTAACTGCTTTCTGTGGCTCTTGGGCAAAGAACCACATTATTAAATATGAATTTCCTTTCTTTTTAGGGCTGCCAATTTTGCCATTTTCAGTCTCACTGGTCTCCTACTCTTTAGCGCACCTGTGGTTAATTGATTTCTAAGTTGCATGTTCATCTTCTATCAGGTCTTGTATCAAGGCTATTTGATGGGAGTCCACAGAAATTGGCTCCAGCCCTTAAGGCTATGACTCGATAGGTAGAGAAAATGCCAAATCCAGTCTGAACATCTGGCTGCTGTGTGATGATCAATCAGTAATAATAATAATAACAATAACAACAACAACAACAACAATAATAATAAAGTTGGAAGGGACCTTGTAGGTCTTCTGGTCCAACCATGTGCTAAGGCAGGAAACTCTATACCATTTCAGACAAATGGCTTCTTCAAAATTTCCAGTATTGGAGAATTTACTGCTTCTGGAGGCAGGTTGTTCCACTGATTAATTGTTCTCACTGTCAGGAAGTTTCTCCTTAGTTCTAGGTTGCTTCTCTCCTTGATTAGTTTCCATCCATTGCTTCTTGTCCTGCCTTCAGGCACTTTAGAATGTAGTTTGACTCCCTCTTCTTTGTGTCAGCCCCTGAGATATTGGAACACTGCTATCATGTCTCCCCTCATTCTTCTCTTCATAAAACTAGACATGCCCAATTCCAGCAACTGTTCCTTATATGTTTTAGCCTCCAGTCCCCTGATCATCTTTGTTGCTCTTCTCTGTACTCTTTCTAGAGTCTCAACATCTTTTTTACATCACGGTGACC
Source organism: Crotalus tigris (assembly GCF_016545835.1). Lineage (NCBI taxonomy): Eukaryota > Metazoa > Chordata > Lepidosauria > Squamata > Viperidae > Crotalus > Crotalus tigris. Next base: position 44,668 of record NW_024096481.1, read on the forward strand.
AAAATTGGATGCAGTATTCCACGTGTGGCCTTACTAAGGCATTGTAAAGTGGTACTAACACTTCAAGTGATCTAGATTCTATCCCTCTGTTAATGCAGACCAGCACTGTGTTGGCCTTTTTGGCAGCTGCAGCACACTGCTGGCTCATATTTAAGTGATTGTCCACTAGGACTCTGAGGTCCCTCTCACAGTTACTATTATTGAGCAAGGTACCCCTATACTATACCTATACATTTGGTTTTTCTTGCCTAAATGTAGAACCTTACTTTTTTCACCGTTGAATTTCATTTTGTTAGATAGTGCCCAGTGTTGAAGTCTGTCCAGATCCTCCTGTATCCTAAGCCTGTCTTCTGGAGTGTTGGCTATTCCTGCCAGCTTGATCCCAATAGACTGTTTCTCTAAAGTGCAATCCAAGATATTGATCTCCCTCTTTCTTAAATAATTGTCATTCAAAATAATAGATGTATTACATCTTCTATTTCTGGAACTCCACAAATACAAGTATATTCATTGTAAGGAGTTTGGAAGATTCAACTCAATACTTGGAAGGTACATTTGTAGCAGCTGATGCCTTTCAGTGTGCCAGCCTTACTGAAGACGCCCTACTTTTCTCTATTTTAACCATCCTGGATTCTCTCTGCAGCATTTTTTTAGGTTTTTCTCGAGTGGCAAAAAAGACAGGCAGATGACAGTTCCCAATATAAAATGAAGAATGTTTTAAATGAAATTTGTTTGTTCTAATAGCATTTGGGCACTCTTATTAGTTTAACAAAGGGAAGGACGAGGGGTGACATGATAACAGTGTTCAAATATCTCAGGGGCTGCCCCAAAGAAGAGGGAGTCAAGCTCTTCTCCAAAGGACCTGAAGGCAGGATGAGAAGCAACGGATGGAAACTAACTAACTAATTAACCAGTGGAACAACCTTCCTCCAGAAGCTGTGAATGCTCCAACACTGGAAGTGTTTAAGAAGAGATTGGACAGCCATTTGTCTGAAATGGTATAGGGTTTCCTGCCTGAGCAGTGGGTTGGACTAGATGACCTCCAAGGTCCCTTCCAATATCATCATCATCATCACTATTATTACTATTGTTATTATTTTCCATACCATTAATTTTAATAAAAATATTTATATACCCCAATTTTATAAATTGTATAAATTCCCAATTCTGCTCTGAGGGCAGCAGTTGAAGTCCTTTCATCCACCCTCAAGATACTTCTCAGATATGTGATCTAATTTGTTCTAATAGTGATATAAATTAAATCCCAAAGTTCAGCTCAATATAAGTGCATAATAGTAACGGTGGTATTTTGTATTTAATAATTCAGTCTAAGGAAGCTGCATACCTATGAGGTTTTTTAAAAAAAAATGAACAGTGCATTCACTTGTGCCTTCTAAGTGAGCTCCTTTGATGTTGAGGGAGCCCAGATCCAGTCCCAGAGAAAATTCCCCCAGGTAAGGAAAGGTGTGAACTTGCTCTGTTGCCTCCTCATCGATTAGCCCTATAGGGCAATGCTGTCATTTTCCAAGAACCATCACTTTTGACTTTGACTCATCTAAAATCAGATAATTATTATGAGAATAGGATCCAAGTCCTCTTAACAGCACATGCAACCCAAATGTCATATTGGCATCACCTTTTTCTTCAGTTTTGGTACATATCAATCCTACTTCTCATGGCTCCATTGAGCCCCAAACACACTCTCAAGCAAATGAACAAAAATGGGATGGAAGGGACCATGGAGTGTTCCTCAATTATTTTTAAACCTAAATTTAAGTCCTAGTCTCCACTTATTTTATTATTCTCTACCTTACTTAACTTGATTACTAAACACCAAGTCAGTTTGCATCTGTGCTTTCCTCATTACCGTTGCTGCACCCACTCATTACATAAAGTAATTGTCCGTTTCTTGGGAAATAGCAGGAGTTTGACATTATTTCAAGGTTTCAAGGCACTTCCACAATTTCCTCATTAACTGCTTTCTGTGGCTCTTGGGCAAAGAACCACATTATTAAATATGAATTTCCTTTCTTTTTAGGGCTGCCAATTTTGCCATTTTCAGTCTCACTGGTCTCCTACTCTTTAGCGCACCTGTGGTTAATTGATTTCTAAGTTTGCATGTTCATCTTCTATCAGGTCCTGTATCAAGGCTATTTGATGGGAGTCCACAGAAATTGGCTCCAGCCCTCAAGGCAATGACTCGATAGGTAGAGAAAATGCCAAATCCAGTCTGAACATCTGGCTGCTGTGCGATGATCAATCAGTAATAATAATAATAACAATAACAACAACAACAACAACAATAATAATAAAGTTGGAAGGGACCTTATAGGTCTTCTAGTCCAACCATGTGCTAAGGCAGGAAACTCTATATCATTTCAGACAAATGGCTTCTTCAAAACTTCCAGTATTGGAGAATTTACTGCTTCTGGAGGCAGGTTGTTCCACTGATTAATTGTTCTCACTGTCAGGAAGTTTCTCCTTAGTTCTAGGTTGCTTCTCTCCTTGATTAGTTTCCATCCATTGCTTCTTGTCCTGCCTTCAGGTGCTTGGAAAATAGCTTGACTCCCTCTTCTTTGGGGCAGCCCCTGAGATATTGGAACACTGCTATCATGTCCCCCCTCGTCCTTCTCTTCATTAAACTAGACATGCCCAATTCCAGCAACTGTTCCTTATATGTTTTAGCCTCCAGTCCCCTGATCATCTTTGTTGCTCTTCTCTGTACTCTTTCTAGAGTCTCAACATCTTTTTTACATCATGGTGACCAAAATTGGATGCAGTATTCCACGTGTGGCCTTACTAAGGCATTGTAAAGTGGTACTAACACTTCAAGTGATCTAGATTCTATCCCTCTGTTAATGCAGACCAGCACTGTGTTGGCCTTTTTGGCAGCTGCAGCACACTGCTGGCTCATATTTAAGTGATTGTCCACTAGGACTCTGAGGTCCCTCTCACAGTTACTATTATTGAGCAAGGTACCCCTATACTATACCTATACATTTGGTTTTTCTTGCCTAAATGTAGAACCTTACTTTTTTCACCGTTGAATTTCATTTTGTTAGATAGTGCCCAGTGTTGAAGTCTGTCCAGATCCTCTTGTATCCTAAGCCTGTCTTCTGGAGTGTTGGCTATTCCTGCCAGCTTGATCCCAATAGACTGTTTCTCTAAAGTGCAATCCAAGATATTGATCTCCCTCTTTCTTAAATAATTGTCATTCAAAATAATAGATGTACTACATCTTCTATTTCTGGAACTCCACAAATACAAGTATATTCATTGTAAGGAGTTTGGAAGATTCAACTCAATACTTGGAAGGTACATTTGTAGCAGCTGATGCCTTTCAGTGTGCCAGCCTTACTGAAGACGCCCTACTTTTCTCTATTTTAACCATCCTGGATTCTCTCTGCAGCATTTTTTTAGGTTTTTCTCGAGTGGCAAAAAAGACAGGCAGATGACAGTTCCCAATATAAAATCAAGAATGTTTTAAATGAAATTTGTTTGTTCTAATAGCATTTGGGCACTCTTATTAGTTTAACAAAGGGAAGGACGAGGGGTGACATGATAACAGTGTTCAAATATCTCAGGGGCTGCCCCAAAGAAGAGGGAGTCAAGCTCTTCTCCAAAGGACCTGAAGGCAGGATGAGAAGCAACGGATGGAAACTAACTAACTAATTAACCAGTGGAACAACCTTCCTCCAGAAGCTGTGAATGCTCCAACACTGGAAGTGTTTAAGAAGAGATTGGACAGCCATTTGTCTGAAATGGTATAGGGTTTCCTGCCTGAGCAGTGGGTTGGACTAGATGACCTCCAAGGTCCCTTCCAATATCATCATCATCATCATTATTACTATTGTTATTATTTTCCATACCATTAATTTTAATAAAAATATTTATATACCCCAATTTTATAAATTGTATAAATTCCCAATTCTGCTCTGAGGGCAGCAGTTGAAGTCCTTTCATCCACCCTCAAGATACTTCTCAGATATGTGATCTAATTTGTTCTAATAGTGATATAAATTAAATCCCAAAGTTCAGCTCAATATAAGTGCATAATAGTAACGGTGGTATTTTGTATTTAATAACTCAGTCTAAGGAAGCTGCATACCTATGAGTTTTTTTTTTTAAAAAAATTAACAGTGCATTCACTTGTGCCTTCTAAGTGAGCTCCTTTGATGTTGAGGGAGCCCAGATCCAGTCCCAGAGAAAATTCCCCCAGGTAAGGAAAGGTGTGAACTTGCTCTGTTGCCTCCTCATCGATTAGCCCTATAGGGCAATGCTGTCATTTTCCAAGAACCATCACTTTTGACTTTGACTCATCTAAAATCAGATAATTATTATGAGAATAGGATCCAAGTCCTCTTAACAGCACATGCAACCCAAATGTCATATTGGCATCACCTTTTTCTTCAGTTTTGGTACATATCAATCCTACTTCTCATGGCTCCATTGAGCCCCAAACACACTCTCAAGCAAATGAACAAAAATGGGATGGAAGGGACCATGGAGTGTTCCTCAATTATTTTTAAACCTAAATTTAAGTCATAGTCTCCACTTATTTTATTATTCTCTACCTTACTTAACTTGATTACTAAACACCAAGTCAGTTTGCATCTGTGCTTTCCTCATTACCGTTGCTGCACCCACTCATTACATAAAGTAATTGTCCGTTTCTTGGGAAATAGCAGGAGTTTGACATTATTTCAAGGTTTCAAGGCACTTCCACAATTTCCTCATTAACTGCTTTCTGTGGCTCTTGGGCAAAGAACCACATTATTAAATATGAATTTCCTTTCTTTTTAGGGCTGCCAATTTTGCCATTTTCAGTCTCACTGGTCTCCTACTCTTTAGCGCACCTGTGGTTAATTGATTTCTAAGTTTGCATGTTCATCTTCTATCAGGTCCTGTATCAAGGCTATTTGATGGGACTCCACAGAAATTGGCTCCAGCCCTCAAGGCAATGACTCGATAGGTAGAGAAAATGCCAAATCCAGTCTGAACATCTGGCTGACTGTGCGATGATCAATCAGTAATAATAATAATAACAATAACAACAACAACAACAACAACAATAATAATAAAGTTGGAAGAGACCTTTTAGGTCTTCTAGTCCAACCATGTGCTAAGGCAGGAAACTCTATACCATTTCAGACAATTGGCTTCTTCAAAACTTCCAGTATTGGAGAATTTACTGCTTCTGGAGGCAGGTTGTTCCACTGATTAATTGTTCTCACTGTCAGGAAGTTTCTCCTTAGTTCTAGGCTGCTTCTCTCCTTGATTAGTTTCCATCCATTGCTTCTTCTCCTGCCTTCAGGTGCCTTGGAAAATAGCTTGACTCCCTCTTCTTTGGGGCAGCCCCTGAGATATTGGAACACTGCTATCATGTCCCCCCTCGTCCTTCTCTTCATTAAACTAGACATGCCCAATTCCAGCAACTGTTCCTTATACGTTTTAGCCTCCAGTCCCCTGATCATCTTTGTTGCTCTTCTCTGTACTCTTTCTAGAGTCTCAACATCTTTTTTACATCATGATGACCAAAATTGGATGTAGTATTCCACGTGTGGCCTTACTAAGGCATTGTAAAGTGGTACTAACACTTCAAGTGATCTAGATTCTATCCCTCTGTTAATGCAGCCCAGCACTGTGTTGGCCTTTTTGGCAGCTGCAGCACACTGCTGGCTCATATTTAAGTGATTGTCCACTAGGACTCTGAGGTCCCTCTCACAGTTACTATTATTGAGCAAGGTACCCCTATACTATACCTATCCATTTGGTTTTTCTTGCCTAAATGTAGAACCTTACTTTTTTCACCGTTGAATTTCATTTTGTTAGATAGTGCCCAGTGTTGAAGTCTGTCCAGATCCTCTTGTATCCTAAGCCTGTCTTCTGGAGTGTTGGCTATTCCTGCCAGCTTGATCCCAATAGACTGTTTCTCTAAAGTGCAATCCAAGATATTGATCTCCCTCTTTCTTAAATAATTGTCATTCAAAATAATAGATCTATTACATCTTCTATTTCTGGAACTCCACAAATACAAGTATATTCATTGTAAGGAGTTTGGAAGATTCAACTCAATACTTGGAAGGTACATTTGTAGCAGCTGATGCCTTTCAGTGTGCCAGCCTTACTGAAGATGCCCTACTTTTCTCTATTTTAACCATCTTGGAATCTTTGTGCAGCATTTTTTTAGGTTTTTCTCGAGTGGCAAAAAAGACAGGCAGATGACAGTTCCCAATATAAAATGAAGAATGTTTTAAATGAAATTTGTTTGTTCTAATAGCATTTGGGCACTCTTATTAGTTTAACAAAGGGAAGGACGAGGGGTGACATGATAACAGTGTTCAAATATCTCAGGGGCTGCCCCAAAGAAGAGGGAGTCAAGCTCTTCTCCAAAGGACCTGAAGGCAGGATGAGAAGCAACGGATGGAAACTAACTAACTAATTAACCAGTGGAACAACCTTCCTCCAGAAGCTGTGAATGCTCCAACACTGGAAGTGTTTAAGAAGAGATTGGACAGCCATTTGTCTGAAATGGTATAGGGTTTCCTGCCTGAGCAGTGGGTTGGACTAGATGACCTCCCAGGTCCCTTCCAATATCATCATCATCATCACTATTATTACTATTGTTATTATTTTCCATACCATTAATTTTAATAAAAATATTTATATACCCCAATTTTATAAATTGTATAAATTCCCAATTCTGCTCTGAGGGCAGCAGTTGAAGTCCTTTCATCCACCCTCAAGATACTTCTCAGATATGTGATATAATTTGTTCTAATAGTGATATAAATTAAATCCCAAAGTTCAGCTCAATATAAGTGCATAATAGTAACGGTGGTATTTTGTATTTAATAACTCAGTCTAAGGAAGCTGCATACCTATGAGGTTTTTTTTTTTTTAAATTAACAGTGCATTCACTTGTGCCTTCTAAGTGAGCTCCTTTGATGTTGAGGGAGCCCAGATCCAGTCCCAGAGAAAATTCCCCCAGGTAAGGAAAGGTGTGAACTTGCTCTGTTGCCTCCTCATCGATTAGCCCTATAGGGCAATGCTGTCATTTTCCAAGAACCATCACTTTTGACTTTGACTCATCTAAAATCAGATAATTATTATGAGAATAGGATCCAAGTCCTCTTAACAGCACATGCAACCCAAATGTCATATTGGCATCACCTTTTTCTTCAGTTTTGGTACATATCAATCCTACTTCTCATGGCTCCATTGAGCCCCAAACACACTCTCAAGCAAGTGAACAAAAATGGGATGGAAGGGACTATGGAGTGTTCCTCAATTATTTTTAAACCTAAATTTAAGTCATAGTCTCCACTTATTTTATTATTCTCTACCTTACTTAACTTGATTACTAAACACCAAGTCAGTTTGCATCTGTGCTTTCCTCATTACCGTTGCTGCACCCACTCATTACATAAAGTAATTGTCCGTTTCTTGGGAAATAGCAGGAGTTTGACATTATTTCAAGGTTTCAAGGCACTTCCACAATTTCCTCATTAACTGCTTTCTGTGGCTCTTGGTCAAAGAACCACATTATTAAATATGAATTTCCTTTCTTTTTAGGGCTGCCAATTTTGCCATTTTCAGTCTCACTGGTCTCCTACTCTTTAGTGCACCTGTGGTTAATTGATTTCTAATTTTGCATGTTCATCTTCTATCAGGTCCTGTATCAAGGCTCTTTGATGGGAGTCCACAGAAATTGGCTCCAGCCCTCAAGGCAAAGCTTAGGAGATGTGGCTCAACAACCACCTTTTCCATTCATTGCCGGGAACTTTCAACCCATTGCTCACCAACATCCAGGCTCAATATTGACTCCCTGAGAGACCCTCCAAGGATGCTTTTTCACTGCCACAATTCTTTGCATCTTGATTACTTAACATTTTCTGTATTATATTTCTGCATCTAACACAGAAATTGTTAAATTTTTCAGTGGGGTTTTTTTTTCCTATTCTTCTCATCCTTCACTGTAAGGATCCTTTCTCAGAGCAATTGTATCACAGATTGGGAGAAGAAAAAAAGAGAGAAGAGAAAAAGTTGGTGAAAAATAGGCAAATGTTGAAAAGTCATATTTAGTTTGTGAAACTAGGATGATTTTATATGTAACTAAGTCTGAGTATTTTGTTTTTGAAAATAGATTTTAAGTTACTGTGTTATTCAGGGCATGGGAAAATGCTTGTGCTTCACTCTGAAACCATCTCTAAATCTCTACAGCATCCATGGCAACTGGATGCGACACCTGAGAACCAACAGAACTTACAGAATAACTGAGTTGGCAGGGACCTGCTAGTCCAATCCCATGCTGAAGCTGGAAAGCCCTACACCGTTCCAGACAAATGGCTTTCCAAATTATTCTTAAAAACCTCCAGTGATGGAGCACCCAAAACCTCTGGAGCCAAACTCTCACAGTTACTGCTATGGAGCCACATATCACCTATTCTATACCTGTGCATTCATTTTTTCTTGCCTAAGTGTAAAGCCATATTGTTCTCACCACTGAAATGCAGAGATAAGTAATAAAAAAATATGGCTCCCATGAGATCCTTTGTAACTGAAGCAGCAGGAAACATTCAATGTAACCAACACTCACAGCTTTTGGAACCCAGCTCTCCTTCTCAATTTCAGTTAATCTTCTGTGTCCCACAGGACTCCTAATAAGGAGTGGTAAGGCCACACTTGGACTTCTGCCTCCAGTTTTGGTCACCACAATGTAAAAAAGATGTTGAGACTGTAGAAAGAGTGCAGAGAAGAGCAACAAAGATGCTTAGGGGACTGGAGGCTAAAACATATCAGGAACGATTGCTGCAATTGGGGATGTCTAGTTTAACGAAGAGAAGGATGAGGGGGGATGTGATAGCAGTGTTCCAGTATCTCAGGGGCTGCCCCAAAGAAGAGGGAGTCAAGGTATTTTCCAAAGTGCCTGAAGGCAGGACAAGAAGCAACAGGTGGAAACTAATCAAGGAGAGAAGCAACCTAGAACTAAGGAGAAACTTTCTGACAGTGAGAACAATTAACCAGTGAAACAACCTGCCTTCAGAAGCAGTGAATGCACCAACACTGGAAGTTTTTGAAGAAACTGGACAGCCATTTGTCTGAAATGGTATAGGGTTTCCTATCTGAGCAGGGTTTGGACTAGATGACCTCCAAGGTCCCTTCCAACTTTATCATTATTATTATTATTAACCCTCAACTAAGACTGCAGGGATATTTCCAACTCTGCATATTCTCTGTCTTTAGAGAAATAGAAATCACCTGGATGAGGGAGGAATACTTCAACGAAAGCCAAATCAGTCTGTGCTTCATCTGAGTGCCACAAAGACCCACCAGGAAGCAGAGCAGCTGTTTTCCCAAAACCCACCCATAAAAATGTGTCGCCCATGATAGCAATGCCAACCCCAGATTTCCACCACTTAGTTCTAAGGGCTCTTCCCAAAGTTCAGAGATTGGTGAACATGGCCGAGCATTATCATCTTGGACTGTAGAGTTTGGGCAGCAATTCAGTAAGGAATTTTCTTTGACCCATTCGGACACTGCAAGTCCTGAGCCTCCCATCTTTTATAGCCATAACAGGTTAGATGTTCAACTAAGTCTGCTGCTCTTCTCAGGGCTTTTGTAACAGCTAACAAACAGGAGTGTTTCAATACAAGGAAGATGCACCGTTGCCTTAGGTAAGAACTATTTTGCAATACTTCACTGAGGTGATATAATGCAATCATTACAACTCCATAAATAGAGAGCCAAGTCTGTCCCAGGAGTAAGATTTGGTCCAGAACCAGTCTCAGCATGAAGATCCTTTATCTGCTGTCCGCATTTCTTTTCCTTGCATTCCTGTCTGAACCAGGTAAGAAACAAAATTACTGATAATTTACAAAAGATTGGTAACTCACTCCTTTTTATACAAATACGATCTTCACTGAAAGCAGGATAATCTTCAACATCTTTTTGTTTTACTTTTCAGAAATAGCTTTGAACAGTATAGACAATTGACAACATGAGCCTCCAAAGATTTGAAAAATAGGCCATTGATTTTTCTTTTGATTCACAATTCTTGAAAGAACTTTATTGGGGTTTTTGTTATTGTAGCTTATTTTTGTTGATTTGCTTCACTTTAACATTGGTTTACCAAATTCTCAGCTCACTCAAGGTCTTCATCCAAAACACACAATGCAACTGGCCACTGTAACTCAGCAAGGATCCTTGGCAATACTGGAGAGAAATATATCACAGTAAGGTCTATCCTTCATATGAAATAGAATTATTTCTTCCCTCCTACATTAATAGATGTAGGCTTACCAGCTATTTCATCTTTGAGTCAGACTTCAAACCTGGGTTAATGGCTGATTTATTTGAGCTGCTGCAGGAGATCAGCAGAGATGGATCTGTGTGGTCAGAGAAAACTTGCTGTAGTCCTAGGAATCCTGCAATTGTTGGAAGGATGTTTCCATTCCCATCTTGGATGAACGGTTACAAAAGCTGATGGAGTTAGCAGAGATGGCTAAACTGACAGTTTTGATAAAAGAAAAGAATATAAGTACTTTTGTTTGTACTTGGATACTGCTTCTGGACTTTGTGCTATAATTTGCTATGATTTGTGCTATAACTCTATAATTTCACACAGTCTCATTCTTCCCCACCGATGTCTTCCAGCTAATGTAGTTGCTTGGGCAGAAATAGTATAAAATCAGATTTAAGCTTTTCACTAAGATCTTGGAAAGAAGTAGAAAAAAAATTCTTAAGATTATTTTTTCTCAACTTAAATACCATTTTGAATACCATTTAAATACAACTTAGAATGACTTTGTCTGATGACTTAATATCAGCACAGCCTGGATCTAGATAAAGACAAATATGCCATGATTTTTCTTTTGATTCACAATTCCTGAAATAACTTTATTGTGGGTTTTGTTATTGTAGCTTTTTTGGGGGGGGTACGCTTCACTTTAGTATTGGTTTACCAAATTCTCAGCCAAATATGTTTTGCTTGAATAAGGAGGCAAAGTGGAGAAACAGTTTGGTCTAGTGATTAGAGCAAAACACGACAACTCTGGGTACTGAGTTCCAGTCCCACCTTGGGCCTGAAAACTGACTGAGTGAATTTGGCTAAACTGACAGTTTTGATAAAAGAAAAGAATAAAAGCATTATTGTTTCTACTTGGAAACTGCTTCTGGACTTTGTGCTTGAGGTGGAAAAAATGATACTATGATTTTGGGGTTTACTGATTAGACTGATTTGTTGATAGAGAAATGGCTAGTTCATACTAATACAGAAATGCAAAAAGTTGAGATTCGATTTTCATGCCTTATTTTACTGCAACAGGGAATCGGAAGTCAACACCTTTTGTTTCTCCCCCCCTTTCCACATTTCCCCTTTTCCTCTTTCCCTATAGTTGTTCCTTACTATTTGCTTTTTATTTTGATATTTTTATGTTGTAAATGAATAAAAATATAAATTGATAAAGGAATCCTGCAGTTCTGTAGAAGAAGGTAGTGTCTTGGAAGGGAAAATATATTCAAATATTAAGGAATCTTTACTCATCGTTTACCTGTCTCCTCTTTTTCTTTTCATAGGGAATGCCCAACGACAGTGTCATCGGGTAGGCGGATTCTGCCGTGTCGCCCAATGTCCTCCTACAACTTCTGAAATTGGTCAGCTGGGCTGTGAGCCACTACTGAAGTGCTGTAGAAGGTAAGACAACTCTCCTCCAATAGAGATACTACAGATCAGTACATAATGTGATTCTCTGCCTGATATTGTTTGCATTCGCAAAGCTTTGCAAAGCAAAGAATTTACTTTAAACTCACTTTGATCAACTTATTATTTTTTTCTCATTTGTATAGGGAAAGGGGAAAATAATGCCATCTCCATCTACGACCATGGATATCTTCAAGACATGGCCAAGGACCTGAGATTGCCACCTGCTATCGCTTTATCTTTCTTTATATAAATAAAATTGCTACCCATCAAACTCTAAAACATTTGTGGAGAGAGAGGGGGGAGGGAGAGAGAGGGAGGGAGGGAGAGAGAGGGAGGGAGGGAGAGAGGGAGAGAGGGGAGGGAGAGAGAGCGGGGGGAGGGAGAGAGAGAGAGAGGGAGGGAGAGAGGGAGGGAGGGGGAGGGAGGGAGAGAGAGAGGGAGGGAGAGAGGGAGGGGAGAGAGAGAGGGGGAGGGAGGGAAGGAGGGGGAGAGAGGAGGGGAGGGGAGGGAGAGGGAAGAAGCGAGGGAGGGGGAGAGAGAGGGAGGGAAGGAGGGAGGGAGGGGGAGAGGGAGGGAGGGAGGGAGGGGGGTGTTGCCTGCTCTTCAACCACATATTATGCTATAATTTCACACACTCTCATTCTTCTCTTTTGGTTTATTTATTTATTGCTTTGGGATTACTTTGCCACTGATGTCTTCCAGCTAATGTAGTTTCTTCGGCAGAAATAGTATAAAATCAGATTGAAGCTATTCACTAAGATCTTGGAAAGGAGCAGAAGAAAAATTCTTAAGGTTATTTTTTCTCAAGTGAAATAGCCTTGGATACAACTTAGAATAAGAGTGACTTAATATCAGCACAGCCTGGATCTTGATAAAGGAAATGAAGATGCAGCAATAGGAAATCCGCAAGAGAGAGAGAGAGGATCCTTTCCTGGCCCAATCTTTTTGTTAAATAGACAGACCAACAGATGTTATGAAACTGATTTTAGATACCATTTAAACAAATAGATAGACTACACAATAAAACCACATTATCAGAGGGTGAGTCACATAGGACCTGATGCAGACAAACAAACACAGCCAAGATGTGAGGGATAGTATTGTGGACACTATTATACCTATGCTAATAAAGGGGTGTGATCTAACAATGTACACAGGTGAAAACATAATTTGCACAACCTGTATCCATACAAGCCTGAACCTATCAATTCCTCCCCCCTCTCAACTTTCATTCACACACTTTCTACTTCTCTTTCATTACAATGTCTGCATTTATAAGGGGATGTAAATATTTAACTTGTGGCATAAATCATCCTATAAAAATGTTAAAATCTCAACTATGAATCAGACTTCACTGAAAATAATTATTAAAATACAAATAGTAAGTACCAGAGTAGGTGTAGGGCCAATAGTTAACATATATCCATTCTTTATTAGCCTTTTAATGCAGCATTTTTACAACATAGGCAGGGTACACGTAACACAGAAATCAGCCAGAAGCATCATGGCAGTTCTAAAGCAAGGGATCTTCACAGCTTGACACTTTATTGTTAAACAACATGTCAGTTTGTCCCCATTTCCCTCTTTGCACATACGGTACTCATTACACAAGATAATTGACCGTTTCTGGGGTAACACCAGGAGCTCAACATTATTTCTAGACTTCAGTGCACTTTTAGAAATACAGCTAGCCTCTGCCTGCTCCCTGCGGTTCTTGAGCAAAGAACTACATTACTAATAATTGACTTTCTTTTCAGATTGGCTAGTTTTGCCATTTGTCGCCTCACTGACCCACTAATACTCACGGCCTGGGAGGGCAAGGTGGGCAGGGGGAGTCCTCAGAAAGGGGCTCCCCCCTCAAGGCAAAGAGCCCTTTCTAACTCCAGTTCTGTCACTGGGAGGGAGAAGAAAGGAGGTTTGGGTCTAGTAAACCCTGCAATGTTCTCCTCTCTTCTCCAGCCCTTCTTGTTCAGCTGAGTCAAAGAGTCCAACGGAAGAGTGAGAAATTCCTACACCTGCTGGCTCTTCCTGATGATGCAAGGACCTAAGCCTGTTGCTCCTGTACATCAACACATACTTCCCCGAGTTCCCCCAGGTGGCAGCCCATAATTATGTTCCCGGAAAATATGGGGTAGCCGTATTTAGTTTGCATCTAAGGTGATGTTGACTGCATAACGATCTCATAATAGTGTTGTTATGTGCTCCTGGCTACTTTCCTTCGTGACCAGAGGCAAGCTCGCCTGACCAATAACCAGCCAAGACACAGTGAAGGCCTTTTGTTTCATTTATTGCAATAAGCGGGGAGAGAAGCTCAAAGCTTGGTTCTCTCCAAAGTTTTAACCCAAAATATCTCCTTCTTTTATTCATCCCTATCACCGGCCGCTACAGCCCTCCTCTTTCCCCATTGGCTGAGGTAGTATGAGGTTACACTCTTTCTGTCCGCCTATACACATTTCCTGATAACACACTAAATCATATTCACATAGACAATAAGAATAAGAAAAAATAGACATATAAATGGATATTTTAAACTCAGATATATTTATGTCCCCATTTTAAACAATAAGTTCTTTTCCTGTTCTCCATTCAACCTTCCTTTCTGGCTAGCCATTTCCTATAAAAAAAACTATTTATCTATTTTATTACTTCCCTCTTCCTTTCTCAGACCCAACTATTTTTGCCTATATGGTTATCTTACTTCCTTAATCTCTTCCTGACTCTCACCATCTGTATTTTTCTTATTCAATTAGTTTCCATTGTATTGTAGGTTTTAACTGACTCTGAAGATTTATCATATTGATGTATATTTACCAGTGTGAAGAGAGGCATTATGTTGTAAGGTTTTGAGACTGTTCCTCCACCGACCTAGTCTTTCTGTGCCCCAAATGAGGAGTGGGAGGGAGACAAAATCAGCCCTTGGAGATCGAAGCCACGGGAATCCTGCAGAAGCAGCCTGGATGGCTTCTGGAGGGGGCAAGGCTCAGTGGGAGAGCTATCTAGGGGCATCTAGGGTGCTGGGAAGAAGGGAGGGGTCTTCCACTCAGAGTTGCCCCCTTGATCTTTCCTCTCTCCCACAGAGCTGCTCTCCCTCCCTCCCTCCCCCCTGATGGCAAATGTCTCCTACACCAGGAATGGCTTCGGCTGGACTTTCTGCTCTGGCCCCAAGAGGCCCTGGGGAAGAGACCCGTCCCAACACCCCCTGCCCAGGAGCCCTCAGACCAGGGAGATGGACATCAGGGTGACCTTCTCAGAGATCAAGGCCATTGGCCACTGGACCACTCAGGGCCTTTTTTGAGGGGGGGTCTCAGATGAGCTCCGGTTGGGGGCCACACGTGAGATTCGCACAGGACTCTCTCTGTTGGAGACCCTCTGCCCAACCTTCAGCCCAACTCCCTGCCTTGGGATGATTTTCGAGATTCAGACTTGTTTCCTCTCCCCCTCCCCCAAAGCCCCCCTGCAGCCCCCCCAAGAGCATCTCAAAGGGAGGGTCTCCAGCCCCCCTCACGATAGGGATTGTTTTGGGGAGCCATAGGGGAGACATTCAGAGCCCCCCCCCAAATGCTCCTCTCTCGCTTCCCCCCTCCCTCCAGGTCCCGATAGAGCAACGGGGGATTATGGGGTGGGGGTTTCTCGGCCTCCTCCCCAAATTCGGAGCCTCCCCCGGAAGGGACCGAAGCTCAACTCCGGCCTGACTTTGAAAGCCTCACATTTGAGATTTGGGAAGAAAACTTGAAGTCTTTGAAGACGCAAAAATACTTTGGCCAAAATGCAGCTTTTTCCTTGTGTGGATTCTGGTCTGAAAATGCCTCAGTTTCCCTCTTTCGCTTTCGCTTTCCGTCCCCTTTCCACGCAGCCGCTCCGACTCCGACTCAGCCATTTTGGAGGGGGGGGGGCAGAGAGAGGCCCGGCTGCGACTCACCACCTCGGCTGCAATCGGGAAAGAGGGGGTCCCTCTCCGCCCTCCTGGGGGGGGAAGTGGGGAGAGAAGGGGGAGGAGACCACGCAGAGATCGAGGCTGTCGTTGGCTCCCATCACGCTTACCCTCTGAAGAGCTAGCAGCTTTCTTCCCCCTCTCCCCCCACGAGTCTCGGCGGTGCTTCCCAGCCCCCTCCTCCCCCAGCCCCTCTCCTCCCCCCTCTGAGCCCCCTCCTTACCGGGGGTCTCCTTCCGCCCTTCGCTTCCGGGGATCCGGGCCAGCGCCCCCACCAGCAGCAGCAGCAGCATCAGGGGGAGCCCAGCGGAGCCCATGGACGCCGCCCCACAAGCGCCCCAGAGAGACCAGAGACGGAGACGCGGAGGCTCCCAGCCCCAGAGGCGGAATCGGGGGGTCTGGATTGGGGGGGGGGGAGGCGTTTCCCTCGAACTTCGGAACTGGGAGGGCCCAGAACCAATCGGAATTCTCCCTTCCGCAGCGTCATCGGTCTCCGGGCAGAGTCTTCCTTGACTTCACCCGATGGAGGAGACAGTTCGGCGCAGAGGGAGAAGCGGAGAAGCGGAGAAGGGGGGGGGATTTTATGGGGGGGGAAATCAGCCCTGGGACCCCCTCCCCAGAATCGACCCTCTTGAGGTCGGCTCCGTTCCTCTGGGTGGGAGTGGAGGGGATATTTTGCCCGAAGAAGAAGAAAAAAAAAATCCATATCCATGGACGGGATGTATAAGAGGATCCGCGCAGGTTTTCTCCCTTGTGAAAGATCTCAATGCTATTTTAAGAAGGAGGGGTGGATGGAGGGATGGACAGCATAGTAAACCAAACAATACATTTATAATTTATAAAATAACCCGGAAAATTAATAGAAATACTGTGGACTTCAATAATCCTTTATCCTCAAGTATAGGATTACAACCTTAACCATTAATGTCCGAAAACCTTCCCCCCCCCAAACTATCCAAAAAACCAGACATTCTTTTTTTAATGTTTCACTACATCCATGGAAGCCATTTTTTCTAGGACATTCGGGTTGTGGTCAGTTACACAAAGGCGGGTCAGGCAGATCCTCCATTCCCGATTCTGCTTAAAGGAGCTTTGGGGGTCCAGAGGGGGCCTGAATCCTTCCTAGGGATGGGGGGTCTGGAGGGGTCAAACTCCCCCCTGGCCCAGCACCAGCCTCGGCAGGCCAGAGCCGGGTCCCCCCCCCTGCAGCTGAAGGAGGCTGCACCACAGTTGTGTACATCCAGCCAGTCGCCCAAAGTGGGTCCCTCCTGCCACCCCAGCCCTCCACACACCTCCCCCACACAAACACACAAACACACAGAGGAAACTTGTTTGTTTCTGCAATCCACAACAGCTGGAGAAGTGCAGCTCAAGAGGGTATTTCACGACAGCCCCGGAGGGGAGGATGGACTTCCCTTTGCCCTCCCCCCCCGGATCCTATGGCGGGGGCTACAGTGGATGAAAAAAGGGGAGGAGCAGCCCCACAGCCAGCGAGGACTTGGAGGGGGGTCTCTTAGGCAGCTGACGGGGGGAGTCCTTGGGCGCCTTCACACACACACACACACACACACACACACACACACACACACACACAATCATGCAGGGTCCGGGAAGCTTCTGCCTTTTGGGCCCTTCCTGGCAAAGGGGCTGCTGGAGGGGAGGTTTTGCCCCCAGCGCTGTGGGGTTTTCTGACCCACCGCAAATAGGTCGGTTTTGGTTCAAGAATCGCCCCTCCCTCCCTCCCTCCCTCCCTTCCTTCCTTCCTTCCTTCCTCTGATTTCCATATCCTTTCCTTCCTTCCTCATTCCCATCTCCTTCCTTCCTCCCTCCCTCCCTTCCTTTCTTCCTTCCACTTTATTGAACTCCGTGGGAATTGAAGGGGTATAAACTATGACATAAAAAATAAATAAAATAAAACTGCCCCCCCTGCATATATGAACTGGACCAGCCCCGATTCCTGCCTAACCTCCAAACGGCGCTGTTTCTGCCTTTCTGTGGGCCCCTCCCCACCTCGGCCACAACCATCAAAGGGAGGGGTCTCTCTCTCTCTCTCTCCGTCCTCCTGGGGGGGGATGTGGGGAGGGAGGGAGGCTCCCGCAGTCTCTCTTGCCCTCGACCCCTTTCCCAAAGTCACGTCTGGGGTCCCAGCCCCTTTCTTCCCTCCCCCTCCCCACCCCAGGAGAACTGAGGGTCCCTCGGAGCCCCTCAGCTCCTCCCGCCCAGCCCCTTTCTCCCCCCTCCCCCCAGGAGCACTGGGGGTCCCTCCCAGCCCTTGCCCCCACCCACCCAGACCCTCCTCCCCCTCCTCGCTTCCAGGGATCTCGCTCAGCGCCCTCCCCCCAGCAGCAGCAGGGAGACCCCAGCAGAGCCCAGGGACGCCCCCAGCCTCAGAGGCGGAATGGGGGGGGGATCTGGAGGGTGGGCGGGGGAGGCGTTTTCCTCGGACTTCAGAACTGGAAGTGCCCTGAAGAAGGGGCGGAACCAATGGGAATTCCCCCTTCTGCAGCGTCATCGGTCTCCGGGCAGAGTCCTTTGTGACTTCACCCACAGGGAGGCCGCCCTGCTCTCCGCCCTCCCCGACCGTGGCACCTTTTGGGGGGGCGGAGATGGACGGGGGGAGGGAGTTCCTCTGGAGGGCAGGAAGCCGAGGGGATCAGGACCCCAAGGAGGGGGGCGCTGGGTGCGAATATTGCAGGAGCCTCTCCGGGCTTGTGAGGGGCTCAAACGGGCTCCGATCCTGGAGAAAGAGGCCCGGATGAAGCCAGGAGAACCTCCAGCTCCAGCAGCTTCCCAGCCACGGAAGAGGCTCTCCGGGGGAAGCAGGAATAGGGGGTCTCCCAGGGGTCCCCTCCCTCTGGCAGGGCTTGGGGAGATTGAGGAGGAGGGGGTCCTGCCCCTTCCCCTCCCTGGGATCTGCCCACCCTCCTCCCGAACCGGTTCTGGCTTCGGACCTAAACTAGCCCGGTTGGTCAATATGGAGGCAGGGGAGGCCTCAATCCGGGGAGGGGGAGGGGAGGAGGGAGGGTCCTCTTGCAGAGGTAAGAAAAAGGCGGAAGAGGAAGGGAGGGAGGGAGGAACACCAGGTTTTTCTACCATTTAAATTTTATTCTTTTATAGTGAAGGGAAGGGATTCAGAGGAAGAGTAGTGGAGATGAAGCTGCTGTGGGTTCAAAGCCGGAAGAGATTTGGGCTTCTGGACTGACAGGCAGGCCCAGAGTCCCTGGGGTCAGTTTATAGGGAACGGACCGAAATGGAACGGAACAGACAGAATAGGGAATGGAATGAAACGGAACAGAACAGAACAAAATAAAATATGGAATAGAATGGAACAAAACAGAATAGAATAGAAAATGGAATGGAAAATGGAATAGAAAATGGAACAGAATAGAACAGAACAGAACAGAACAGAATAGAACAGAATAGAATAGAATAGAAAATGGAATGGAACGGAACAGAACAGAATGGAATAGAAAATGGAACGGAACAGAACAGAACAGAACATGGAATGGAATGGTTTTGTGGTCTACCTTGTCAAAGGTCTTACTGAAGTCTAAGTCTACCACGTCCACAGCATTTCACTGGTCTGCTACCACTTTATTAAAAAATTCAAACGCCTTAGCCAACATATCGACTATTTTTAGGCTAAAACGCTCCTGATCAAATTAATCATAAAAGGCATGAAGAACAATGAAAGCCCCAATCGCCCTGGTCACAGCCCTTTATTCCCTGAGGCTTTTCAGCTCATAATCCACATAAATCTCCGAGAGACTCTGAATACGAGGCTACGGAAAAGAATACAGCTTTATGGTTTGATCAAAGAACAGCCCGATGTCTCAATCTCTTGTCACACGCACAGCGAGACAGAGGGGGAAAAAGCACACACATTATCTTTTTTTTTTCACTTTTAAAGCTAAGGCACTTTCTCAGGCTAACAGGCTAAAAGATTCCTTTTTTTCGTTTGAATACGTGTTTTCTTTATCTGTCAGGTTAGCTCAGTTACAGCTTGTCACAGGCTACGCTTCGAGTACACAACTGCTGGCAAGCAGCCCAGAACTTTCTCCTTGGGCAGATATATTTACAGCGGAAGAATGATACATTGCAAGCTATAGCCAATACATTTAAAGTTAGAATAGAAGAGAAGAGAAGAGAAGAGAAGAGAAGAGAAGAGAAGAGAAGAGAAGAGAAGAGAAGAGAAGAGAAGAGAAGAGAGAAGAGAAGAGAAGAGACGGAGCTTGTGGTGCCCCACTGCTTACTTCTCTCCATGTGGATGTGGGGCCATTGGGGGCTACTCCTTGAGTTCGGCTTGTCAGCCACATACAGATCCATCCGGTGGGGATGTTGTTTATCCCACCTTTTCCTAGTTTAGCAAGGAGCAGGTTGTGGTCTACTTTGTCAAAAGCCTTACTGAAATCTAAGTATACTACGTCCACTGCGTTTCGCTGGTCTACTGATTCAGTCACCTGATCAAAGAATGAGATGAGATTGGCCTGGCATGATCCGTTTTCGACACACCCGTGCTGGCTCCCGGTTATAACTTTGTTTGCTTCTAGTTGTTCGCAGATCTCTTTTTTGATTATCTTTTCTAGGATCTTCCCAGATATTGAGGTTAAACTGATTGCTCTGCAGTTTCCTGGGTCTGTTTTTTTTTCCCCCTTTCTTGAAGATGGGAACCACATCAGCCCTTTTCCAATCCTCGGTTCTTCCCCGGTGCTCCAGGATTTGTGGAGGATGGGGTTCTGATATAACATCTGGTATCGGTTGCCTGAGCAGTTTGGGAGTCTTGTGTGTGTGTGTGTGTGCAGTTTTCCCCCCCCACATGGTCCACATCTGGGGGGGGGCTTCCTGCCCCCAAACTGAGCCGGGCGAACCCAAGAGGAGACCTCAAGCTCTGGCTCCATTTTGCTCTAGGCTCCCTCTGGGAACCGAAAGGGCATCTAGCCCACCCCTCCAGACACCCAGAGAAAAGGAGAGTCTGGCTGAGAATCATGAGGGGGGGCGCAATAGGAAGTCCGCCCTCCCCTCCGGAGCTGGCTGAAACGCCCCCCTAAAAGGCAGCTCCCCCCACCGGACTGAAGGGATTTTTCCCCCTCCCACTTTCTCCGCTTCTCTCTCTGCACCGAACTATCTCCTCTCTCGGGCGAAGTCAAGGGAGGCTCTGCCTGGAGACCGATGACGCTGCGGAAGGGAGAATTCCCATTGGTCTCTCCGCTCTCCTGGGCCCTCCCAGGTCCGAAGTTCGAGGGAAACGCCCCCTCCCCCCCAAGCCAGACCCCCCGATTCCGCCTCTGGGGCTGGGAGCCTCCGCGTCTCCGTCTCTCGTCTCTCTGGGGCGCTTGTGGGGCGGCGTCCATGGGCTCCGCTGGGCTCCCCCTGATGCTGCTGCTGCTGGCGGGGGCGCTGGCCCGGATCCCCGGAAGCGAAGGGGGGAAGGAGACCCCCGGTAAGGAGGGGGCTCGTCGAGGGAGGAGAGGGGCTGGGAGGGGCCGTCAGAGCCCCTGGGGGTGGGGGGAGAAAGGAGCTGGGACCCCAGAAGTGGAGGGAAAGGGTTCGAGGGCAAGAGAGACGGGAGACTGCGGGAGCGTCGATCTCCGCGTGGTCTCCGCCCCTGCCTCGCCTCATTTTCCCCCCAGCAGGGCGGAGAGGGAGCCCCCTCCCCTCTTCCCTTGTTGTGGCCGAGGTGGGGCGGGGGTCGCGGGAAGGCAGCCCAGGAGGGATAAGAGGCAGTTGGACTCCTCTATCGCCCCTCCCCCCCGTGGCTGGGTGGGAGGGGGACCTTGCGGACCCCGAATTAGCGCCTGAGCCCCAACGTTTCTTGCACCGAAAGAGGAAGGAGACGGGAAGAGAAAGCGAAAGAGGGAAACTGAGGCATTTTCAGAGCTGAATCCAGAGAAGCCACCAAAAGTATAAGAAAAAAAGACGCTTTTTGGCAAAAGTGTTTTTGCAACCTCAGTTTTTCTTCTGAATCATTTTTTTAAGGGGAGAGAAGAGTTGAGCTGGATTCCTTCTTGGGGGAGACTCTGAATTTGGGGAGGAGACCCAGAAGCCCCCACCCCATATTCCCCATTGCTGAACCGGGACTTGGAGGGGTGGGGAGAAGGATATTTGAGGGGGGGTCTGAATTGTTCTCCAAAATTGATTCCCCAAAACTATCCCTTTAGTGAAGGGGGCTGGAGCCCCTCCCTTTGAGGTGGTCTTGGGGGGCTGCAGGGTGACAGAAAAGAGGGCTGAACCCACAAATCACGCAAAGGCAGCCAGTAGGGGTGAAGTTGATGGGAAAGAAAATTTGGGGTTAACTAGGGAATTTGGGGGTTCTCTTCTCCCCAAGATCCCCAGACCCCCAAGCCATCTAGGTCAAACTTGAGCAGCCCCCCCTCAACAGAGTGGGGAGAGGGACAGGACCTCCATCTCCTGCCTACAAGGGGTCCTTTCAGTAGCCCCAGGAAGACTCCCCATCCCTTTGCCCCCCCCCAATTCAGGGGACCCTGAGGGCCCAGATAAACCCCTGGGGGTCCTCAAGGCCCCTCAGAGAACCAGGGATCGGCTTTCAAAATGACCAAATGACCGCAAGGAATGTCCGTCCTTCCACCCTCCACCCTTCGGTCAGAACTGAAGAAGCTTCTGGGAGGAGAAGCGAAAAGTCTTCAAGGGAAGAACCAGGAAAGTCCAGCTGCCTTTTGGAGAAGCCCCTTGGGCCAAGCGAGACCAGGGGGAGGGAGGGTCTCAGGAGAGGCTCCCCACCCCACCCCGCTCCCCTTGGCCCTTCGGAAATCTCCAATGACCCAGCCTGGACTCCTCATGGGGGGGGGTCTTAAGGGAGCTTAAAGGGGCATCTAGTCCACCCCTCCAGGCACATAGAGAAAGGGGGATTGTGGTTCAGATTCATGGGAGGGGGTGAAAAAGGAAGTCCACAACCCCCCCTGGACACCCCTCTAAAGCTGCCGCCCCCAAGACTGACAATCTTCCCCTCCCTCGCCTTCTCCGCCTCTATTGGAGGGATATTGGGGGGGGTCTGAGTTGCTCCTCCAAACTCCCCCTTTCGTGAAGGGGGCTGGAGCCCCTCCCTTTGAGGTGGTCTTGGGGGCTGCAGGGGGAAGGGGGACAGAAAAGAGGCCTGGAAAAGCACCCAAAGGCAGCTTGTGGGGCTGAAGATGGGGCAGAGGGGGGAAAAGGGAAGGGCGGGGAGAGCCCAGGAGCATGGGTGTGGGTATCCTTATTGTGACCCCCCCTTCCCTTCTGCTCCCAAAAGGGAGAGGGAGAGAGAAGCTTGGATATTATTTTCCCTCCAGCCCAGAGGGGGGGGGTCTCTTCCCTCCCCCCATATTTCCTGCCGCTTGGGGGGGGGAGGAATCCAGCGTTCCCTGCAGACGGACGGAGGGCTGGACCGGCTGAACTTCTGCCTGCCTTTTTCCTCCCTGGGGAGATGGAGGGGGTCCCTCTTTCCCCCTCCCTCGTTTTCCTCCCCCCTCCAGACCCCCACCAAGGGGGAATCCCGCTGGGACCGACGGTTCCCCATCCCTCCTCCAGGGGGCGCCTTCCGGCAGTCCCTCGCAGCAGGTCTCCCGTCCCTCCGCCTTCCCGTCCCTCCGCCCCTCCTCTAGGAGCCGCTGGGAGCGATGGGCCCTGGAGTCCCTCCTGAGGGCTCTCTTCTTTCTGCTCCACCGCCCCCCCCCCCCCACAGCCCATTTCCTTCTCCAGCAGAAGTCCGAGTGCCATTTCCTCAACGGGACGCGGCGGGTGCGGTTCCTCTTCAGGAACTTCTACGACCGGCAGGAGATGGACTGCTACGACAGCGACCTCGGGAAATTCGTGGCCGTCACTCCGTTGGCGCAGCCCGATGTGGACCAGTGGAACAGCGATAAGCGCCTCCTGCAGCTTGCGAAGGCCCAAGTGGATGCCTTCTGCCGGAGCAACTACGAGGTTTTCCAGAGCAATTCCGTGATTGGCCGGAGAGGTGAGTGGGGGAGGGGGAGTTCCATGGGTGGGAGGAAATGCAGGGACCCCCCTTTTCATTTCCTTTCTTAGGACTCTCCCGGAGAAAGATTTGCCCCTTTTTTATTCTGTGCTCTCCGATCTACGACATTTACACATTGGTATTTATTCATATTTGTTGACACTCCCAATCCCTTCCCCTCCCTCAAAGGGGGGATCTGGATGGCAAAAGATATAACCCCTAAATAAAAATGTATGAAAAATGTTAAAAAATAAATTATCTTTAAAAAGTCTGAAATTCTACAGTGATGACAAAGAAACATGCCAAAGGGTAGAAATAGATTCCTCTCCTTCGCATCCCTCCCATCATCTTCCTTCTCTTCCCAGGGTCCAAAGTTTCCCCTGCCCAGAAAAACTTCTTTCCAGAAAATTATACCAAATATTATATTTTTCCAGGGAAGGGGAAGAATCCAGCCAGGTCTCTCTCTTGCCCAGTATATAGAGATATTTCAATAATAATCTATAACATATGCAATATAATATTTCAGTATAATATTTTTATTAAATAATATTTATTGATTTACTTATCAACTTTGAAAACCATCTCTCTCTCCCACAGAGGGACTTTGCATGGTGTACACATAAAATATAAAGCCACCAAAATAATCCATAGAATTTAATATTTAAAAGGCAGGAATGATTAAAATCCAGTGATAAAAGTTCATGGGGGGGGGCTTCAGGAGGCTGACCGGCCCCACGGCTGCCTCCTCCCCCTCTCTGCCCCCCCCAAGCAAAGCCCCAGAGCCCCTTTTCCCCCCCTTTCCGGAAGGCCAGGAGTGGGGGAGGGGCTCCCTTCACCTCTGGGGCCTTTGGGATTTCAGGATAAAAAGTGAACTTCCGAACATTTGGAAAAGGGAATTAGGGAAGGCTCTTTGCTTTGGAAATGACTTAAAACAAATAATATTTTCAGGACTGAAAAGGGATCCTGGCCTGAACTAACCCACTTGGTCTCCTGTTCTGGCCCCTCCTATGTCTCCCCCCCATGTCCCTTCTCCCCCTCCCCCTCCTCCCCTCCAGCCAAGCCCACCGTCTCCATCTCCCCCACCAAGCTGGACCCCACTTCCCCCCACACCATCCTCTTCTGCATCGTGAGGGGCTTCTACCCCGTGGAGATCGAGGTCCGGTGGCTGAAGAATGGGCGGCCGGAGGAGGAGGAGGGCATGGCCTTCGGGGAGGAGCTCCAGAATGGAGACTGGACCTACCAGCTCCAGGTGATGCTGGAGACCCAGCCCCAGCGGGGGGGACGTCTACACCTGCCAGGTGGAGCATGCCAGCCTGGAGGCCCCGATCACCGTCCAGTGGGGTGAGCCCCTCCCCTTCCTCCCCTCCTGCTCTGGGGACCCCCTCCTGCCCTGAGAAGGGGGAGACACCCTCCCTGTGGGGGGAGCTGGGATGGACCTTCCTGGGGGGGGGGGAAGTTGGCCCTGATCCTCCTGCTCAGGGGGGGCTCCTTCTCCTTCCCCAGAGCCCCGATCCTCCAACTCTGCCAAGAGCAAACTCTGGACGGGGATCGTGGCAGCCGTGATCGGGGTGATCTTCTTTGCCATGGGGCTCTCCCTCCACCTGAAGAGCAAGAAAGGTGAGTCTGGCGGCTGGATAAGAGATTGTGGGGAGGGGACCATCCAGGGGAGGCCTCTCAGCAAGCTTAGCAGATGGAAAGGAGGCCCCCTTGGAGATTTGCTTGGGAAATTCTGTTCTTTGAGAGTCTACTGTATAAGTGAGCATCCTGCAAACTATTATGGCTATCTTTTTTTTATTGAAAATTTTTATTTTCCATCTAAACATTGTAAAAATACAATACAATTTTAAAATAAGATAAATTCATAACCATTGGTGCAACCCGCCCATTCCCCCCAGGCTGCGTCCACCCTTTCTTAAAACATTCCCTACTTCCCTCCTCTTTCTCTCCTCCCCTCCTACTCTTTTCCCCTCCCCCTCTCCTCTCAATACCCTACTTCCTCTCTACACCTTTCTTCCTCTCATCCCTATCAAACCCATGAACGCAGCATAATGGGAGTGCCCGGGCCGCACTCCTATAAACAACCATTATCTATAGTACACTTACCCCCCCTCTTACCCTCCCTCCCACCCCCAGCTCCCTCCCTTCACTTCCCAGAGAAGAATACAGGGTTAATAATAACAAAATTTATAATAATAAAAAAAGAAAAAAAAAAGAAAAAAAGAAAAAAGAAAATATCATAATTAACCTTTAACTCCATAACCTATAAGACAATTCTCTATAATATTTGTTATAATATTCATTCATGAATGACTATTATGGGCTATCGATGGGGAGGGAGACACCCTGAGTGCTCCAGCCTATGAAGGGTCCTGATTGGGTCTTTTTCTCCTTCCAGCAATTCCCATCCAGCCTCCTGCAGGTGAGTTTCTCCTCAAGTTATAGATGTTTCTTTAACATTCCTTAATTGTTCCTTTTTGTAAAAAAAAATGTGCCTGAACAAAACGTCCTAGCTATGGATAGCACAAATTTTTGAAATTTTGGGCAGCTTTTCATTACAGAGACCTGAAAACAGTGCAATCAAAAACAAACACACACACATAAACACTAAAATCTGGCCCACAAAGTTTCCAGGTTTTGGGAAATTGCAAAGGAGAAGGGAAGTCTCCTTGTGACATTTCACACAATTTCTGGCAAAGAGACACCCAGCTTTGCTACCACTCCCCATCCTGGCCCCATCTTCTTTGTTCATATGAAACGTCTGGGGGGGGAGGCCTCCTTTCTTGATTAACCCCCCAGTTAAGTCAATTGGGGTGAATTCCATAAGCCTCTGGAGATGAATTTCTGGTCCTTTGCATCCTTTTCCTCTTTTCCAAAAAAAGGGGGTGACACTCCCTCACTTTGTTCCTACTCATCAACCACCCCCCTGCAATGTGGGCCTGTGTGGGGGGGTGGCTGAAAGAGAGGAATAATAAGCTATTTACACTGGTTTCACTTTATTTTCTAATTTTCTCCCCATCTCTTTTTTTCTACAGCACTCATGAATTAATCCTGCCATCCTTCCTGCTTCCTGGTGGGAAAAGAAGGGGCTTTTTTCCATTAGCTGATGAATTTCTGTCTCTTTTTGCAACCTCTGAAAAATGGAGGGTCAAGATTTTAGATTGGGGGGGGGAGGAGAATGGCAGCCTGGAGCTTTTCCTGCTGAGACCCCTCTGGCTTTCCTTTGAAGACCTCTCTTTCTTGTGAGGAGGCAGTGGAGACCATCTAGACTGATCCCTGGGACTCTGGGCCTGCCTGTCAGTCCAGACACCCAAATCTGTCCCGGCTTTAAATCCACAGCAGCTTCATCTTCATTACTTTTCTTCCGAATCCCTTCCCTTCGCTTTGCTATAAAAGAATAAACATTGTAGGAAAAATCCTGGAATTCTTCCTTCCTCCTCCTCTTTCCTCCCCCCCCCCGCAGGAGGGTCCTCCCTTCTCCTCTTCCCCTCCCCAGATTGACACCTCCCCCTGCCTCTGGATCAACCATCCCGACTACTTCAGGTCTGAAGTCAAAACTGGTTCTGGAGGAGGGTGGGAAGATCCAGGGAGGGGAAGGGGCAGGACTCCCCTCCTGCTCATAGGCCCCCTTGCTCTGCTTCCCCTGAAGCCTATTTTTGAGGACCAGAAGGTCAGCAGTCCTCCCAAAGCACACGTGGGGAGCCATTTGGGAGCACCTGAGGCTTCACAACTGGAGGGTCCTGCCCCATTTTGGCACCCAACACCTTCCTCCTCCTCCCTCTTTGGGACTCATTCTAATGGCATAGGGCAGGGGTAGGCAACCTTGGCTCTTTTATGACTCGTGGACCTCAACTCCCAGAATTCCTGAGCCAGCCACGCTGAGAGAAAAGGGAGATGTTTCCAAGCTGAGCCATGCTGGCTCAGGAATTCTGGGAGTTGAGGTCCATGAGTCATAAAAGAGCCAAGGTTGCCTACCCCTAGCCTAGGTTTATACTACAGGCCACCCAACCAGACAGAGGAAATAGATGAACTTTTTACTAGCTAAGGCATGGAGAAAGCACAGTAAAATAATCATGGGGGACTTTGACCACCCTGACATCAACTGGGACACATTTTTTGGCGCCTAGTGGGAGATCAAACAAGCTCCTGATGAAGCTAGCAGACAACTTTGTCCCCCTTAAAGTAGAGAAGGGAACTAGGGGGTCAGCCCCACTGGACTCAAATCTCCCTAAGAGTCCTAGGCTGCCTTAACAGAGGGACAGAATCAAGATCACCTGAAGTTTTAATAGCACTTTACAAGGCCTTGGTAAGGCCACATTTGGGACACTGCATCCAATTTTGGTCACCACGATGTAAAAAAGTTGTTGAGACTCTAGAAAGAGTGCAGAGAGGAGCAACAAAGATGATTAGGGAGGGGCAGAGGCTGAAACATAAGGAATGGTTGAGAAATTGGGTTTGTCTAGTCTCGAGAAAAGAAGGACTAGGGGTGACGTGATAGCTGATCAAAGTTGTTTGAGGGGCTGCCCCAAAGAAGAGGGGGCCAAGCGATTCTCCAAAGCCCCTGAAGGCAGGACGAGAAGCAAAGGATGGAAATTTATTAAGGAGAGATCTGGATTGAAGGAGCAATTTCCTAAGAGTGAGAACAATTAATCAGTGGAACTGCTTGCCTCCAGAAGTTGTGATGGCTTCATCACTGGAGGCTTTTAAGAAGAGACTGGACAGGCATTTGTCTGAAGTGGTGTAGAGTCTCCTCTGTGGGCAGGGGGCTGGACTAGAGGACCCCCAAGGTCCCTTGCAACTGTGTTATTCTGTTATTCTGTTATATTTTTGCACAGCAGATTCTGG
This sequence comes from Crotalus tigris, assembly GCF_016545835.1. Lineage (NCBI taxonomy): Eukaryota > Metazoa > Chordata > Lepidosauria > Squamata > Viperidae > Crotalus > Crotalus tigris. The sequence continues at coordinate 73,096 of NW_024096481.1, forward strand.
ATGCTTCCCATTTGGGGCGTCTCCTCTGGGCGTTGAAATCCAAGGTGGAGAAAGGCCAGGAGACTCCCCACCACTTTAATTCAAAGCCTTCGGGCCAAATCCTTCCTTAGAGTCTGATCCATTCGCTCCCTTTCTTTCCCTCCTTTTGCTGCCTAGGAACAATTGTCTCCTTCTGTTCCCCATAAGACCCCCCTAACTCTGCTTTACATTGGTTTTTTTTAATCCAGTATTCTTGCCATTCTTTGCGCCGGTTTGAAAGCATGCTTTTTAAAATGGGAATTAACTTATTTTATTATTTCACCCATTTTGATCAGTGTGCCACAAGGAGAACGTATTTTGGAAGATGAAATCAAACACTTTATATGACGGGTAAAGAAGCAGCAGCTCCTTCTTTGGAGTCATGTTATGGATACACTATTTCAGTGATGGTGAACCTTTTAGAGACGAGTGCCCAAAAACTGCCCCCCCACTCTGCCCCCCATCCCCCACCCATCTACCCACAGGACCACTCACCACCTCCAGGGCCTGCTGCAGATTGCCCAGGCAGCCCATCAGCGCTATGGCAGCCACACCCTCTGCCTGCACCCTGCAGCATCAAGTGCATGATGAGGTGTGAGGGCAGAGTCTTGTCTACGCTGCCTGGCTGCCATGTCCTTGGCTGCGCTGCTCCATGTGGGCCACACTCAAGGGCGACTGTCCTTCAGGGGGGCTGCTGGAGAGGAGGGGGTCGCGGGGGGAGGCAAGGCTGGGGCAACGGCACGTGTGCCCACAGTGAGGGCTCCGAGTGCCACCTCTGGCACCCGTGCCATAGGTTCACCACCACTGTGCTAGTTTCTCTCTTCAACAACTTTTGAAGAGAGCTTTTCAGATTAGCTAGAGAGGAAAGGCTCCCTGTCAGCAGGTGAAAATCCCTCCCTCAGCAGGGCTGATCTCAGAAACTCTGCAAGGCCAGTCCAGGCTAGTCCTGGGATGAAGCGGTCTGGAAATCCCAGGATGTCTCTCTCTCTCTCTCTCTCTCTCTCTCTCTCTCTCTCTGTCTCTCTCTCTGTCTGTCTCTCTCTGTCTGTCTCTGTCTCTCTCTCTCTTTCCTTCCCTCCCTCTTTCCCTCTTTCTCTCCCTCCCACTCTCTTATCTCTATCATCTCTCTCTACATCTCTCTCTATATTATCTCTCTATATCTTATCTTATCATCTTATCTCATCTATCTATCTATCTATCTATCTATCTATCTATCTATCTATCTATCTATCTATCTATCTATCTCTCCCTATCTGTATCTTCTCTATAATTTATCATCTCTCTCTCTCTCTCTCTCTCTCTCTCTCTCTCTCTCTCTCTCTCTCTCTCCCCCCCCCCCCTCCTTACTATCTATATCATCTAGCTATGAAATTTATGTAACCACCCATCTCAGAACAAGTGACTGGGTTGGATACACAAAGCTAAACACAGGTATACACGTGAAATTATTAAAAAAACATTAAAAACAATAAAAAAGTTTAAAAAGAAGAGTCAGTTTTTTCAGTGCCCTTGTAACTGAACAGCCATGAAATGAACCCTTGTTTAGTCCTCACCATCCCCAGCGCTTTCACTGGTGGGGAAAAGACCGGAGATCTCCTTTAAGCAGACAGACTAATGGTGGTTACCTGCTGTCAAGTTGGTGTCAACGTTTAACCCGCCCCCCCATGGACAGATTTTCCCTGGGGAGACCCCTCCCCCACTCCTCCAGGTCCTCCCTCAGCATCCCCCTCCCCCCACTGCAACAGAGCCCCTCCCTGCTTCTCCTCCTTTTCCTCTTTTTCCTTCCCTCTTTCCCGGCATCAGAGCCTCCCTTTCTCCCCCCCCCCCAGAGAGCCCAGTCTCCCCGTAACGTGTGAAGGGGGAGAATCGGAGCCTTTGGGTCCTTTGGGCCTCCGGGGACGTTTCTCCAACCCTCCGTCGGTTTCTTCCCTGGGCTGTCCGGGGTCTCCTCGGGGGTCGGGAGGGACCCCTAAATCTCTTCTAGGAGGGGGGAGGGCAGAGGATCGAGGGGGCCGCCCCACCCGGAGACTCAGCCGCGGGGAGAAGCGGGAGAGTCCCGGAGCTGCCCCGGGGAAGAATCCGGGCTTGTTGTCTGATGGATCGGGGCCGGTTTCTGGGTTCCGCTTCGGGGGAGCCCAGCGCTTCAGGCCGGGGGCGGGGGGGGGAAAGCGAAACTCCAGCACTTCTCCAGCTGTTGGGGGTTGTGGAAACAAACAAAGTTCCTCTGTGTGTTTGTGTGTGTGTGTGTGGAGGGCTGGGGGGGGGGGAGGAGGAATTGAAGAGAAAATCAAACTCTTGCTGGGGAAACATGAAAAGAGGACAGGAGTTCTGCTTTAATCAGGCGCTGCCTGGATCTGGGACCCTCTTTGTGTGGCTGGCTGTGTATACACAACTGTTGTGCAGTGGGGTGAGCCCCTCCCCTCCTGCCCTGAGAGTTTCTCCTCAACTGATAGATGTTCCTTTAACATTCATTAATTGTTCCTTTAAAAAAAATAGTTGCTGAACAAAACCTCCTTGCTGTGGATACAGCAGATTTTTGAAACTTTGGGCAGAAAAGAGAGGGGATGTGGAAACCAAACACAGGGTCTGTCAAAACGGACTCAGATGCTAATTACACCAAGGCTACACGAAGGCATAAACAGGTTGAACGCTACACTAAGAAATAAACAGGGTGAACTTGAAACCTAAAGGCAGGTGTGTCATTGTGGAAATTCCTGAAAACTTAGTGGAATGAAACCCAGGACTGGAAGGCACAACTAAAAAGATTTAATGTTGAGGAACTGAGCGGCAGCCGTTCAAATGAAGTGGGAGACACTGACACAAACTTGTAGTTTTACATCAATAAATATATTTGATATCCATATTTGCAGCAGATAAGATAGTCAGGCATATCACTACATCCTGAGGTAAATCGTGAGGTAAATCACAAAAGAGGCGACAGAGCCCACAGAAGAAAAAGGCGGGAAAAAGGGAAACTCCCCCTTTACACCCGCAGCAACCAATCAGAGCACAGATCGCCTCACGCAGGAGCCCGCCCTCGCTCAACTGCCAGGCTGCGTTCTGGGCCATTCTACCCTTTCCTGATCCAGCTATTCAATTTCATATTTTCACATTGAAAGTCTTCCAAAGAAACAGACCTGATATGATTTTGGTTTGGGGAAGAATCCGGGCTTGTTGCCTGCTGGATCAGGGCCGGTTCCTCGGTTCCGCTTCGGGGGAGCCCAGCGCTTCAGGCCGGGGGCGGGAGGGGTGAGGAAGCGGGACTCAGGCGCCTCTTCGGGGGTTGTGGGAAGGAGTTGTGTGTGTGTGTGTGTGTGTGTGTGTGTGTGTGTGTGTGAGAACTGGGAGAAAACCACAATATTTGGGGGGGGGAGCAGGAAAGGAGCCCAGAGGTTCTGCCCGGGTCAGGCGAGCGATGGGGGCCCCTCCCTCCCCCCAGAGGCTGCCTGGATCCGGGACAGACTTTGGGCGACCGGCTGTGTCCAGACACGCAACTGGGGGGCAGATTCGAACTCTGCCCTCCTTCGGCTGCGGGGGGGGGACCCGGCTCTGGCCTGGCGGGGCTGGTGCTGGGCCAGGGGGGAGTCTGAGCCCTCCAGCCCCCCCGTCCCCGGGAAGGATCCGGGCCCCCTCCGGACCCCCAAAGCCCTTCGGAGCAGAGCCGGGAATGGAGGCTCTGCCCGACCCGCCTTTGCGGAACTCCCCCGAACACGAATCTCCGGAGAAGGCGAGAAAAAAGGTTTTCTCTGGATGGAAGGAAACAAAAGAAACAGAATGTCTGGTTTTGGGAGAGTTTGGGGGGGGGGGGAAGGTTTTCAGACTTTAATGGGTAAGGCTGTCATCCTATATCTGAAGGAAAAGGATTACTGGAGTCCACAGAATGTCTATTAATATTCCAGGTTATAATTATGTGTTATAAATTTATTTTATTTAATATACGGTGCATCCTTCCATCCTTCTGAAAATAATATTGAGATATTCTAGAAGGAAGAAAATCTGCTCAGATCCTCTTATACATCCTGTCCATGGATATGCAT